>NC_042999.1:110007972-110037972 GCF_006345805.1 Octopus sinensis
AAAAAAAGTTATATCAGACTATATAAGTTCAGAAACTTTAGTGATAGTGATGAGTGGTGTTAGACTATTTGCAGATTGTATTAAATGATGGGGTTTCGATTCCTGGCTGGTCACTGCACTAACTTGGTCTTGCTACCCATGAAGTGACCCGTCTTCGATATGCTTTCTTAGAGGAAATCAAACATGTGAATTCACTTCATACCAAAATGATCAAAACTATTTTATTTTAGCTATCATCAAATCATCCTGTCATTTTTTTTCCAGCCTAGCCTTTATTTCTTTATTTTCTTCCAAAAACAGTAAAAGGTGTGATTTGTAGAAGATTTCCTTACTATTTCTTGCACACCAATTGACCACATAGGGATTCGCTCGTACCACAGAAACTGTTGTTGATGTAGAGCTATGTTTTGTTCTGTAGATTTTGTTGCTGCAATTGACAATACAGAAATAAATGCCTGGAAGGTTCAGCTTCTTACACAGGTGTGAAAAATGAGTTATCAAGGTTTCAACACACAATCTAAAACGAGCCAGGTGAATAATAAACTATGAAAAGTACGGGCGCCACAAAATCCTGTTTCTCATCCTTGTTGATGACAAAAGTAGTGAAAACGAGCGAAGTTGCTCCGATAGCTATGAGCCACAGCCGATACAGTTTCGATTCTTTGTAGTGCTACTGAGAAACACACGGGACGCATAATTGCACACACACACACGTATATATATATCTATGTGTGTATATATATATATATATATATATATATATATATTATATATATATATATATATATATATACACATATACATACATACGTTCATTCATACATACATTTACAAGCACTGAGTCTTTTTGTTTTTGTAATTAAGTACAAAACTGATTACATTTAAAAATGTATTTTTATAATGTTATTAGTCGACTTCGTAATGATTTCTTGTAGTTTGTGTAAACTAATTTAAGTGTATACAATTTTTGAAATTTAAAATCAATCTTTCTCATGATATTCGTGTATATATGTGCGTGTGTGTACACATTTATAAAGTATGTATATGATACAGTAAATATTTATATATATATACTATAATGTATGTGTGTATCAGAGTGTACGTACATATGTATTTACATTTACAAAGTACGCCCGCATAATGTTATATATATATATATATATATATATATATATATATATACATACAAGCACACATTCTAATATACGTATTCATGTATGTTTGCTTTTATGTCGTGTTATAAAAACAATTTAATATTATTCAATGCTTCATTATACTTTTACTGTCTTGAAAAAGTATAAAACACACATATACATTATATATTACTTTCAAAATACGTATATATGTCAGTGTGTACACACACACACACACATACATACATATATATACATATATATATATATTATATATATATATATATATATATATAACTTTTATGATACGTATGTGTAGTGTGTGTGTGAATGTTTTATATATATATATATCGTCGCCGTGGCACTCCGTCGGTTACGACGACTAAGGTTCCAGATGATCCGATCACCGGAACAGCCTGCTCGTGAAATTAACGTACAAGAGACTGAGCACTCCACAAACACGTGTACCCCTAACGCAGTTCTGGGGGGAGATTCAGTGTGACAAGGCTGGCCCTTTGAAATACAGGTACAACAGAAACAGGAAGAAAGAGTTAGAGAAAGTTGTGGTGAAAGAAAGAGTACAGCGGGGTTCGCCACGAGCTCCTGCCGGATCCTCGTGGGGCTTTAGGTGTTTTCACTCGATAAACACTCACAACGCCCGGTCTGGGAATCGAAATCGCGATCCCGAGTCCGCTGCCCTAACCACTGGGCCATTGCGCATCCACTATACATACATACATGTATATATATATATTATATATATATATATATATATATATATATATATATACACACACATACACACATGTATGTATAATGCAAATTTATAAAAACTTATAGAATATATATATAATGTATATGTATTACACACACACATATAAAGTGTATATGTATATATATATATATATATGATGCAACTTAATTTCCAGGTGGTGCTATTAAGTTAGACATGGCCTGGGCCAATAATGGCCGAAACCTATCAAAGTATATATATGTGTGTGTATTATATAATTGTAGTTGACGATCTATTTATTGCTGATTTTGCAGTTTTTATAATCTATTAATGTGCGATAAAAATCAAGACAAAACGAAAAAAAGAAAGGAAAATATTTGATTAAAACAACAACAAAAGTGCGTATTTTTTGATAAGCATCCTCTACCTCTTCGAGAACACAAAAATAAAACTATATATCATAGCCAAAATTTTTCCTCAGAAACATATTGGGGAAAAAAGTTCAGTTTGAAGAAACTATTAGCAAAGTTTTATTATCTTTTTAACATGTTATAATAATCAGACTGCGTCAGGAGAGATAATAGGTGGCGATTAAAAGGGAAGGTGTGAGAGAAGTTGATAAATATTCTTACTGGTGATAACGTGATCAATTAGAAATAACAGTTTTGCAGAGACAACAATAATAATCTTTTCTGCAGTAGGCACAAGGCCTGAAATTTTGTGGGAGGGGACCAATCAATTCGATCGACCCCAGTACGCAACTGGTACTTAATTTACCGACCCAGAAAGAATGAAAGGCAAAGTTGACTTCGGCGGAATTTGAACTCAGAACGTAAAGACGGGCAAAATACCGCAAAGCATTTCGTCCAGCGTGCTACCGATTCTGCCGTCTCGCCTCCTTAAGAATAATAATGATCTTTTCAATTATAGGCACAAGGGCTGAAATTTAGGGGAGGGGATAGTCGATTACATTACATCAACCCCAGTGCTTGACTGGTACTTATTTTATCGACCCCAAAAGGATGAAAGGCAAATTCGACTCCAGCGGAATTTGAACTCAGAACGTAAGGACTGGCGAAATGCCGATAAGCATTTTGCCCGGCGCGCTAACGATTCTGCCAGCTTACCGCCTTAATAATAATCATGATGGGGGTTTCGAATTTTGGCGCAAGGCTAGCAATTTCGGGTGCAGGGATAAGTCGATAACATCCACCTCTAGTATTCAGCTGGTACTTATTTTATCGACTCCGAAAGGATGAAAGACAAAGTCGACCTCGGCGAAATTTGAACTCAGAACGTAAAAACAGACGAAAGACAGCTAACCATTCTGCCCCGGTGTGCCAAAGAGTCTGCCAGCTCGCCGCCTTTACAACAACATAAATAATCTAACTTCCCGATATTAATTCAATCTCCCACGTGTGTGTGTGTGTACAAATTTCATAACCATTATTATGTAACTCGCCAATTTCATTCAGTCTTGTAAACATTCCAGCATTATTCTATACCTGCATGCTATATATCGTTATTCACCTAGACAGACTGACTAGCCTTAGACCTCGGGTCTAATTAAAAATAAATATGTAAAAAAAAAAATTCGCCAACATGAGTAATGTTTTAGTTATGAAATATTACTTAACCTTTTGAGCATGATATATTTCTTGCTATCTTTCTATATCATATTACAAGGCGGTAGTCCATGGAAGGAGATAATGGGCTCTAATCAATTATTTCAACCATTCAAAATTTTTTTTTATTAATAATGAATAAATAAATAAATTGCTGTTCCTTGGCCGAAATCATTCAGCGTTTTGCGATACCTAATTTCTTTACAATCTGAGTTCAAATGTCGCCGAAATCAACTTTGATTTTCATCCTTCGGGGGTCGATAAAATAAACCATCAGTCAAGTTACTGGAGTCGAAATAATCAATATAATCTTCCCCAAATGCCTGACCTTATGGCCATACTAGAAAGTATTATTGTCATTATTATCAGTATCATGCGCGAGCTGGTAGAATTGTTAGCGCACCGGACAAAATGGTAAGTAGCATTTCGTCCGGCTTTATGTTGACACAACCTGTCATCCTTTGGAGGTCGATGAAATAAGTACAAGTGAAGTAAGTACTGAACTCAATGTAATCGACTAAGCTTCCCCCTTAAGAACTATTAGCTTTGTGCCAAAATATGAAGCCATTCTTTTTAAGGGAGCGAGCTGGCAGAATCGTTAACATGCCGGACAAAAAGCTTAGCGGCATTTCGTCCGTCTTTACGTTCAGAGCTCAAATTCAGCCATCCTTTCGGGGTCGATTAAAAAAGTACCAGTTACGCACTGGGGTCGATGAAATCGACTAGACCTCACCCCAGATTTCAGGCCTTGTGCCTATAGTAGAAAGGATTATTATCATTATTATTATTAATATTATTAAATAAGGTGGTTAGATGGCAGAATCGTTAGCATGCCGGAGAAAATGCTTAGCAGCATTTCGTCCGTATTTACGTTTCACGTTCAAATTCCACCGAGGTCGACTTTGTCTTTCACTCTTTCGGGATCGATAAATAAAGTACCAGTGAAACACTGGGGTTGATGTAATCGTCTGGTCCCCTGCTCCCAACCCAAATTTCTGGCCTTGTGCCTTTAGTAGAAAAGATTATTATTATTTTGGTCGATAAATTAGGTGAAACACTGGGATCGATGTACTCGACTAGGCCACCCCCCTCTCCTAAATTCCAGGTCTTGTGCCTATAGTAGAAAGGATTATTATTATTATCATTATTATTATTATCAAATAAAGCGGTGAGCTGGCAAAATCGTTAGCATGCCGGACCAAAATGCTTAGCGGCATTTCATCTGTCTTTATGTTCTGAGTTCAAATTCCGCCGAATTTAACTTTGCCTTTAATCCTTCCAGGATCGATAAATCAAGTACCAGTTGCATACTGGGATTGATGTGATCGATTTAATCCCTTTCCCCAAATCTGAGGTCTTGTGCTTCCAGCAGAAAGGATTATTAGTATTAGTAGTAGTAGTTAATCGCAGAATAAATACAGAAAATAACGATTTAAAATACAAGTTGAAATGTACAGTTTATTAACCAGTCCGTTTTCCTTATTACTACACACACACACACACACACATAAACACACACACACACACCACATCGGTATATGTCGATGTGCAAGAATTGTTTTGCATTTAAGAAAGTGCTCAATATATGTCTTAGATTTTACTTACTTATAAACTTCAAATATCGAGGTTGATAAATTTAGGTGCGACTTTTATAACTCGCTTGCAAATTTATAAACTTTCATCAAGGAGATAAATAATTAATTATACATTTAGTGTATTCTGAATTTAAATATCGCCGAGGTCGAGTTCACCTTTCATCTTTAGAATAAATATACGCCAAGTACTGAAGTCAATTTGATCGACTACACAATTTTCCTCTAATTTTGTGACTTTGTACCACTGTTAATGGTGTATAATTTACTAGTTGATGTCAATACTACACACGCGCGCACGGTTTTTCGAAATGATGCTCATTTGATGTAGAATTTCCCAACCATTTTTTTTTTATCTATGGATCCCTTTGATTCCTATTTTATTCAGGTGCACCCTCATAGCCATTTGCATTTTAAAAAAATCCTATAATATTTTTATAATTAAAAATCATTGGGAATTGTATAAAAAATAATTAAAATATTTTATGTATTGTTGAAGTATAACCAATTGATTGCACATGAACTTTAACGACAAAGTCTAATATGGACGCCCTCCCCAGGCTATAAGGGTCCCTAGTTGAGAACAACCGACCAATTAGATAGACGAAGTTCTTGTTATCAAAATTGAAGATCGCTGCAAACGGTAAAGCCTCAGACATTAGCCGACTTACAACACAACCAGGTAAAATGATGATGATGATAATGACGATGATGATTTCCTTATTTGCCACCAGGGCGATGGGTGAAGGGTATAAAAGAAGACAAAACGTGGTGATTTACACAGAATGATAAAGAAAAGAAAAGCAGAAGGAAATGTCAGTATGCATGGTACATGATATTAGTTTCAAATGTTGCTACAAGGCCAGCAATTTCGTGGGCGGAGCTAAGTCGATTACATCGATCCCAGTGTTCAACTGGTATTTATTTTATCGATTCCGAAAAGTTTAAGAGCGAGTTGACCTCTCGACGGAATTTCTAGTAGCCGTAGAAAGAAGTGCTTCACGAACGGCGCCTACGCCCGTTGACCATCTAAGAATCTTTGCAGGTAGCGCAACGTCAACACGTGTCTGGGTATCAGCAGCTATGGCATGTCTAAGTTGCCATATAAAGGGTGCTGGCAGTATATGGACAATCTGACCAGCGGAAGGCATCTCTTTCATAAGAAATTAAATAATAAAAGCTCCAATCTGGCAAAGCAGTGGCCGAGATAAGGCACGACGGTCAGGCGGTAAACAATAACAAAAGTAATGTATGTATTTGTCACCCCTGTCCACTCTTTCAGGAACTGTTTCTCCTCGGCTCATTCCTGGGTAAGACCGGCCACCGTGTTCGTTATTTCATCCCAGTTCGTCTACCTGGGGACACCAAGCAGTGTAACATGCCCGTCGGTTCAACATTCCACAAAGCTGTTCGACCGCATGGTCTTTCTTCTCCCGTAACAGCTGTTTCCTTGAATGTAAATATCATTGGAAGCGAGAATCTCGTAAAACTCAATACGAAGTATGTTAGAGACTCCTGTAATGCTGAATGAAAAACACTTGCGGATCCCTCGCTGAATGTCGGTTGTTCCTCAATGAAAAATAAATTTATAAAAGAAATGCTCGGACCCTGGGAAAAAATTCATCCATATCAGAGGTCCAAAGAGATATTACCAAAAGAAATCAGAAATCTTGGGAACATTTCCTGCAATACATTCTTTTGGCTCGTAGCTTCCTATCTAAATGTACCATTGCAACATATGTTGATGAAGCGCCTTCTGTTTCACGTTCAATTAACTCAGGTGTTCATCAGCTTTGCTTTATCCACCATTTACTTCCTTTCATACGTCAATGAGCTATTTGCTGTCACATCCAACAACGCCCACTCTTATGCACGTGACTCCTTAACTTCTCCCAACCATGAATCATTCACATGCAACCAAGATACCTCATACTAAACTTGCATTGAATCCATAAACAGAAGCCTTGAGAACATCCTTCAGTGGAGCTATGCCAACTCTACTTCTTTTAGCATCAAAAAACCCAAACACAACTCATAGCAAGAAAACATCACCACATCCCAACTAAACATGAGCCAACTCACACAGATTCCAGATGCAGTCAGCGAGGATCTTTGTCGGCGAACGTACATCTTTAGCATAGATAGGTTTTCTCTTCAGAACCAGAAAATACTTCGGCCCCACAATTGCTCACACTCTACAAGATTCAAGTGAGACCCACGATGGTGTAACTGCATTCACATCTGGCACAATGCTTCTGCTCACACGGCTATCCTGGACGACCGTAACTAGAGAAGGACCACTCAACCAACTGATACCCAAACAATAACGAACACGTTCCAGTCTCTGATCTACAGGTGTGCTGTCTTGGAACTGGCTGGTCTTGTACCTCCATCCTCAGGCACCCCGAGCCACTCGTTTTCCACCTCACCACTCTTGGTGAGTCATCCCCCACCCCACTCGTTTCGAGGAATTTAACAGCAATCAGAAATTCCAAAGTAATACAGAAGAAAATGAATAATAAACCATACACGTTGTTTTATAACTTCGGTTTATTTGTATTTTTTCAAATAAAACGGAACTAATAGACCAACTGTTTTGTTTTTGTTTTTGTTTTTGAACGTGTCAAATCTCTTGATTTACATACAGGTGTGCGTGTGTGTGATGTGTAGGCATGTATAGATCTTATAAATTTGTGTGTGGGCGCGTAGGTTTGCACACACCTGAAAAAGTGTAACATGCAACACCAGGTGACTGAAACTTAGGATTTCGGGAATGTCTTACTCATCTTACATGTAAAACAGTGGACTATATTGTCGGTTGTGTTCTTCCTTCCATTTTTTATGACAGCTGGAGTGGTTTGATGGAGATTTGGCAGCTATTTCTAGTATGTCGAGTAACAAAATAGAGGTTCCCTTGTTGACGGAAAAGAAACATTTTCTGAATGTGTTACAGTTGTCGCTTTGTCCTAAGTAAGCTCTGATCGGACAGACTTTACCAGTTAACCTTTTCGGTTACAGAGTATCTACAAGTATATTACCATATGCGTTCTTTTTAATAAGACCGGGTGTGATTTAAGAAAGATTTGGCTGCCATATCTAGCAGGTCGATCGATTAGAAAAAGGGCTTCTGGCTCGTTACGGTAGCAAATTTGCAGACACTCTTGAACAGCTGATTTTATTCGGAGTAGTCTTTGTCTACCTCCAGTCAGCGCCCCTTACTACCGCCAACACCACCACCACTATACAGCTGTGGCTAGCCCGCTTCTGTTTTGAACGTATTTATTTCTGTAGCAGTTTACTCAAAATTTTTGATAACATTATCCGGAGTTTTTTTTTTTATTGTAATAAACGTGATTTTCATTAATTTTAAATAAAGAGAAAGCAGCGAGCTGGCGGAACCGTTAAGTTCGCTGGACAAATCGCTTAGTGGCATTTCGTCCGTCTTTTTTATGTCCTGAGCTCAAATTCCGCCGAGGTTGACTTTGCTTTTCATCCTTTCGGGGTCGATGAAATAAGTACCGGTCAAGTATGGGGGGTGGGGGGTAATCGACTTCCACTTTCCCCATGAAAAAAAAAAAATAATAATAATAAATAAATAAATGCCAGCCCTGTGCCAAAATTTGAAACTTAATTTTAAAATAAAGATTATCGGATTCATTAATTTTGATTTCAAATTTTGGAACGTGAACAGAAATTTCGGGGGAGAGGGTATATCGATTACATCAACCCCAGTGTTCAATTGGTACTTATTTGATCGACAGCGAAAGAATAAAAGGTAAAGTCGATCTCGGTGGAATCTGAACTCAGAACATAGAGATGAAATACTGCAAAGCATTTTGCTCGGCGTGCTCACGATTCTGCCAGCTCGTCGGAACACTAATTTTGATAACAATAATTGTTTCAGGACATTATCTGTGATTATAATCAGATTTCCTCTGTTTAATATGGACGCATAGAACAGACGGGTGAAATGTACAAACATGATTAAATATGTAGATTGCTGAATTATAAATTAATTACGAGACAATTGGATGCCTTTCTCATAAAACAAGTGCGTGTGCACGAGCGTGTTTGTACAGAGAGAGAGAGAGAGAGAGAGAGAGAGATTAAGGAAAGCTTAAAAGAATTCAAAAATCAAAATAAGAGGGAGAAAGAACCACTGATAAAGAGATCCCAAAGGTTTGGCCTGCAGTATTAAATAAAAGAATATTTAGGAAGGCTATCATTATCGATCAGTTACATGAAAATCAAAACAAACAACTTCTAAAGTCAACTGGTCAGTTGCTGATACATTGCAGGAGGGAAAATAGTATTCTAATACGATAAACATGAAAGGGTTTCCTCTGTGAACTGCCTCGCGAGTTTTAATGAGTAATAATAGCATGTATTCGGGACAATTCTATTTATTTATTTATCTATTTTGTAAGAGATAACGAGAGGAAGAGAGGCAGTCAAATAAACAAGTATATTACTATTACATATTTTATCAACAACGTCAAGATGAAAGGCAAAGTCGACTCCAGCGTAATTTAACATCACTATGCTTCACCTTGCGGAGGCACATGGCCTACTGGTTGGAGCAGCGGACTCGCGATCTAGGGATCGCGGGTTCGAATCTCAGACCGGGCGATGTGTGTGTTTATGAGCGAAACACCTAAGTTCCATGCGGCTCCGGCAGAAGGCAATGGCGAACTTCAGCTGACTCTTTCTCCACAACTCTCTCTTACTCTTTCCCCCTGCATCTTGCAGCTCACCTGCGACGGACCGGCGTCCCGTTCAGGTGGGGAACCTATACGCCAAGGAAACCGGCCCTTATGAGCCGGGCATGGCTCGAGAAGGAACAAACAATGCTTCACCTTATTAACAAGAAGCTTATTGTTATTAACTTCATTGTTAATAAGGTGATGCATAGTGGTGTTAACAATAATAATACTTTCGATTAGAGGTACAAGACCAGAAATTTTTGCGCGAAGGAGGTTGTCGGTTATATCGACCCCAATGCTCAACAGGTACATTATTCCATCGCCCCCGAAAGGACAAGGGGAAAATACGACATCGGCGGTATTTGAACTCAGAACGTAAAGATGGACGATATGTCGCTAAGCATTTTCCCCGGCGTGCTAACGATTCTGCCAGCACGCCGTTTCAAGCAACGATGTTCTATGATTTTGGTACATGCTTACAAATTTGAATGCAGAAGATGGGCATAAGCATAATTGGTTGAACTAGAGGGCTCTAAACTAAATACTGTTAGACAATAGTTTCGACATTTGAACTGTTACCATTTCATTATATAAATACTACTGAATTGGATGAATGATTAGAGCGCCCTATTCTGTCTTGTCTACATAGCTTCTCACAAACCGACGAAGTTGATTGTGTGTGTAACGGTTAGGATAAAATTTTCTGGACGTTGTACAAGGTTTCCAGACTGAAAAATCTTCCGAAATAGGATGTTCAATTGATCCACCTTTCTTGGAAGGAATCTTCACCCACACTCTCTCCACAAAATCATTCATTTTATCCACCATTGACCCACTGTAGAATGCAAGGGTTAATATATCATCGGCTGTGTAGCAATGGAGCCGATTCCTAATTTGTAGTTTAGATGTGAAAGGAATTATGAAATTGTGCCACTCTAATAATTAAACCAGTTACAAATATCGTATTCCCGCATTCAACAAGTGCCAACTAAACAGACGGATCGATAAAAGTGTAGTAACACCAATGGCCACATCTTACTGGCTAAAACAAGTAAAAGATGAAAGATGAACGATAGAAGATATGTAGGGATAGACATTGATATATGAATCTCCTTCTCCTCTTATATATATATATTCTTTTATTTCTTTTATTTGTTTCTGTCATTTGACTGCAGCCATGCTGGAGCACCGTCTTTAGTCGAGCAAATCGACCCTAGTTCTTATTCTTTGTAAGCCTAGTACTTATTCAATCGGTCCCTTTTGCCAAACCGTTAAGTTATGGAGACGTAAACACACTAACATCGGTTGTCAAGCGATGTTGGGGGACAAACACAGACACACAAACACATACATACATACATACATATAAATCCGATGGGCTTCTTTCAGTTTCCGTCTACCAAATCCACTCACAAGGCTTTTAGTCGGCCCAAGGATATAGTAGAAGACACTTGCCCAAGATGCCATACTGTGGGACTGAACCAGGAATCATGTGATTTGTAAGCAAGCTACTTACCACACAGCCACTCCTGATATATGTATATGTATGTATATATATATATGTGTACACACCACACACATTCACATATAAATCATGTGCATGCATATATATGCGTGTTTGAATATATATATATGTATATATAAGTATATATATGTATATATAAGTATATATATGTATATATAAGTATATATATGTATATATAAGTATATATATGTATATATAAGTATATATATGTATATATAAGTATATACATAAATATTTGGCACGGCTTATACAACTGAATGTCCTTCCTTGTTGATGTAAAAAGAGGGCATCCTACCATGCCAAAGGACATCAGAGCGTACTACAGGCCTTTGGCTCTTTAGATTCTGTCAAACTGTCCAACCTATGCTAGCCAGAAAAACGGATGTATGATGATGATGATGATGAAGATGATATATTATAGCATTTATCTGTTCATAAAATCAGCAAAAACATAAGTATTTGATTCAATGAGATAAATATCATTTAATGAATATTGGAGTTATACATAAACTATTTCAACTTTCATGCTTCAGTATTGCTGTAACTGGACATTTTTGAATACTGTACCATGCATGTTAAAAAGAAAAAAAACAATTCTATGGGAAGGGAGACAATTCCTGTCATGTAAGCTAGGTTAAGTAGTTTTGAAAAGTTAAATTGTTAAAACTGAGTGTTTAATGCATTTAAACTGGGTATTGTAATCTAAAAAGTTAAGCCAAGGAGGAGAAGGCTAAAACAATAAACTGTGTGTCTAATCCAATGAAAATGAGGATTTCCAGTTCGAAAACAGAAACTTGTCAACATGCATACATCTTGTAAAGATTTTGGATCTCAAGTTTAGCAAGTCAGTACAGTTCTTTGATCGAACAAGGATATGTGATTCTCAGATTGAAGAACTTCTAGATTTAAGATTGAATTCTTTACAGATTGTATGCAATTCGACAACTTTCTGTTAATGAATTGGAAGCCACTCCCTTCCTCAGACACACAGGTAATGCACTTTACACTTCCCCTATTCAATTACTCCCAATATGTATAATGTTTTGGATGTCAACACCTAGTTAAAACACATTAATCACAAAAAATTGACAATGTTTTTCTTTCAAAAAATTACAGGGACATAAGCTAGAATCCTTATGGAATAGCCACGTTATTTCAGGCTGAACAGTTGCTAGAATGTACACAGCACGATATACAAGCCCATCCAAGTACCTCACTATCTGTGCATGAAATTTCAAGTAGCTCATGTATAACACCTGTATTCATTAAGTTACACACACACACATAGAAAATGTACAGACACAAGCACATACATTAATATATAACATGCCTTCTCTTATACACGTAATATACATACACATACATTTGAGAGTGTGTGCATGTGTGTATTACATACAAGTTATAAGTGTAGAGGCATGGATGTGTGGTTAAGAAGTTTACTTCCTGAACACTTGATTTTAGGTTCAATACTATAGTGTGACAATTTGGAATGAGATTCTTTTACTACAGGCCTGGGTACAACAAGGCCTTGAGAGTGAATTTCTTAGACAGAAACTGAAAAGAAGCCCATGAGGTATGTATGACCATGTGAGCATGTGTATATATATATATATATATATATATATGCAAGTGTGATTATGTGAGTATGTCTGTGGGTGTATGACCTTGTCTAACATCACACGATAGTAGTAAACAAGCATCACCATCATATTAGTGAGGTGGATATAGGTGACAGGAGGGAGAAAATGCTATCTGAAAATCTACTTGCCAAATTCCGTCTGATCCATGCAATCATTGAAAAGTGTACATAAAAACGATTATTATGATATATATTAATATATAAAAAGCACCATCCGTCCGTGGCCGTTTGCCAGCTCCGTCTGGCACCTGTGCGGGTGGCACGTAAAAAGCACCCACTACACTCACAGATCAGACTGGGCCTGATGCAGCTTTCTGGCTTCACAGACCCCAGTTGAACCGTCCAACCCATGCTAGCATGGAAAGCGGACGCTTAATGATGATGATGATGATGATGATATATATATATATATATATATATATATATATATATATATATGTATATATTATATATACATATACATACATACATACATACACACACACACACACACACACATATATATATGTAAATACATGTACATACAAGTGTGAGTATGTAAATGTTTGCATCTCTTTGTCTTGTCATCCTGTGATAGTTAAAAAACAAGCATTACTGACATAGAAGCATTATGATTCACTTCCAAAATTTGTCCAAAAAACATGCTTGGCCATGAGATATATGTCTGTCTGTCTGTCTTCTTCCCCTCCTCTCTCTCTCTCTCTCTCCCTCTCTCTATCTATCTATATATATATATATGCATTGACAGATAAATGAAAGGATACATACTAAGACAGAGAGAAAGAGAAGAGAGAGAGAGAGAGAGAGACAGAGAGAGAGAGAGAGAGAGAGAGAGAGAGACAAAGTGATATACCTATATCTAGACTGCATGACAATTGCAACAATATGCATCAAAACTTGCAACTGACTCATGTAAGCATAGAAAAGTGCATGTTAAAATGACGAAGATAACCATGAAACCAAAGATATATAAATATGTGCAAATACACACACACATACACACAAATGCATAGATACAACTATAAACCATATACATAAGTATACATGTATAAACACACACACACACACTTATATATATACATATATGTATATATACATTTCTATAACTATACACATGTATATATGTGAATATATCTATCTATCAATATATATATATATATATATATATATAAGTATGCATAAATACATATATGCATATGCATATATAAAAACATATATATATATAAATACATGATTATATATAAAAGCATACACATATGTGTGTGTGTGTACATATATATATATATATATATATATATAACATATATTAATTTATTATTCTTTTATTCCTTTACTGGTTTCAACCTGATGCTTGGGTTATGCTGGAGCACCACCTTTCAGTATTTTAGGGTCTCCTTTTGGTACTGTTTTTTATACTTAACTATACATATACATATATATAGACACACACATCATCATCATCATCATCATCATCATTTAACGTCCGCTTTCCATGCTAGCATGGGTTGGACGGTTCAACTGGGGTCTGGGGAGCCCGAAAGCTGCACCAGTCCAGTCAGATCTGGCAGTGTTTCTACAGCTGGATGCCCTTCCTAACGCCAACCACTCCGAGAGTGTAGTGGGTGATTTTATGTGCCACCGACACAGGTGCCAGACGAGGCTGACAAACGGCCACGCTCGGATACTGATATATACATATACACATATATTACATACACCAATATAAATATATTTATATAGATATATATAAAAAACCTGGTGCTATGTAGCTAAATGTTTCTTAAGTACTACGATTCTCATATACATATATGTATATATGTATGTATTACTCTTTACTCTTTTACTCTTTTACTTGTTTCAGTCATTTGACTGCAGTCATGCTGGAGCACCGCCTTTAATCGAGCAACTCGACCCCGGGACTTATTCTTTGTAAGCCCAGTACTTATTCTATCGGTCTCTTTTGCCGAACCACTAAGTGACGGGGACATAAACACACCAGCATCGGTTGTCAAGCAATGCTAGGGGGACAAACACAAACATACACGCACACACACATATACATATATATATATACATATGTATGTATATATATACATGAGCATACATATAAACATATAAACATATATATATATATATATATATATATATATATACATACATACATATATATATTCTTTTATATGTTTCAGCCGTCTGACTGCAACCATGCTGGAGCACTGCCTTAAAGGGTTCTAGTCAAAGAAATTGACCCCACGACTTATTTTTTCTATGGCTTATACTTATTCTATCAGTCTCTTTTGTTGAATTGCTAAGTTATGGGGATATAAACACACCAACATCAATTGTCAAGTGATAGTGGAGGGACAAACAGTCTCAAAGATACACATACAAATATATATATATATATATATATATATACACAATGAGCTTCCTTCAGTTTTTTATTTCTTTCTTGCCCACAAGGGGTTAAACATAGAGGGTACAAATAAGGGATCTTTTCGGTCTGAACGGCAGTTTTTTCTAGCGGTTTTGTATGAAATTGTCACCCATAATTATGACCCTAGCATCAATCTATTGCATTTCAATCTGTTTTAGGGTTAGGGTTAGAGTTAGGGTTACTTAGTGTTAGGGGTGGGGCGAAGGGTATCTGTTTTTCTTCAGAAATGTAAATAAACCCAATCTGTTTCTCAATAGACGTCAAGGATTGGTTGAAATTGCAGAAATTGAAGAAACAAAACAACAAATATCTTACAAACTATAGAATTTTCTCAATAAAGCCAAGAGGAAAAGATGTTTTATAAACACATTCTACCAGTATACGAAGTTTAAAAGTGTTTAGTCATGTGGAAATTATTTTAAAAAAACTGTTGGTCAAACCGGAAAGATCCCAAATAAGGACAGATAAAGGGATTAAGTCAATTACATTGACCCCAGTGCATAACTGGTACTTAATTTATTGCCCCCGAGGGGATGAAAGGCAAAGTCGACTTCAGCGGAATTTGAATTCAGAACGTAATGGCAGATGAAATGCTGCTAACCATTTCACCCGGCGTGCTAACATTTCTGCCAGCTCGCCGCCTTCATTCAGTTTCTGTCTACCAAATTCACTCACAAGGCTTTGGTTGGCCCAAAGATATAGCAGAAAACACTTGCTCAAGGTGCCACATAGTGGGACTGAACCTAGAATCATGTGGTCGTGAAGCAAGTTTCTTACCACACAGCCATGCCTGCACCTATATACACACACACATACACACACATGTGTATTTATTTATACTTGTAGAGTCACTTAGTTTTGCCCAACTTTGTTTAATTTTTTTCTGTTGAATTTAAATTTTACAATAACTTATAACAAGTGACTGTGTGGCACTTTTTGATTATATTTGTGTTTCTGCATATTTTTATTATTGTAATACATTATTCCAAATGTCAGTTTTTGCCACTTTCTTTGGTGCCTGAATCTTTAGATGCTGTATTTATTTATAATTCTAACTGTGTGCATTTAGAAAATATTATGATTATGTTTTACTTCCTGTGTTTCCTTGTTATTCTTAGGTGGTCTGCAACATATGAACCAGGATGAATTCAAACAGAGAAGAGCTTTATTCAGCAGGAGATCTGGTTTACACAGCATTATACTTCTATAGATTGCTGCTCTAATGTAAAAGATGTCTGCTTGGCCCAACATATGATTATGGAACTTATATCTAACTATGAAAGAAACATTAACTTGTCAGTTCAACTCCAACGAACCCAAGTGTTCCTGAAACCTGTTGATTTTCATAAAATAAGGCAGTTTTACTGGAAACTGGAAGCGCTTGTTCTGAAATCGTATATTTGATGGGATGAGAGGGTGGCAAGGAATGACAACACCAGTTAGTCATAATGGTGGTTTTGATCACATGGGAGATAAGAGTTCTGACAACAAGCCAAGTACAGTTGCAGAGTTTTCGCTGCGTCTAAATTTCGTAGTAACATAATAGGTGTTCCTACTTTCGGTTGCAAATTTTGAGGAAGAAATCCAGTGGGTTGAAGAAACTCTGTTGCTTAGTTGTCAGCATAGTAATCTTCAACTACAGTATGAGTTGACTTGTAAGATCAAGATTGTTCTGGTACTTGTTAAATAATGGTAGCACTATTAGCTAACAATGTCACAGTATCGTATGCTTTGTATAATTCAACAAGAGGTTAGAAAAACTTTTAATAGCATTTCTTGAGATGTGATGATCCTTACAGAATTTTTTATTTTTTATATTTTGACATCTCCACACTCAACATGAACTAATAGCTGAACATTCTTGCAGCAGAAGTAATACTTCTGCAAACTATGCATGATTCTGAGATGTCTCAATTGCAAATCTCATGATGGTATAAGATGAAATTTTATCTCTTGTCTTCAAATTTACTTTTCTTTAAGGCATACTCTCAAATCACTAGTAATCATCCTTTGGGATGACTAGCAGAGTTGCAGACTTAACCTGAGAGTAACTTCATCTTTCATGTTAGAGTTACCTTTGAGCTCTTGCAAATTATGATAAGAATTCCAAATGCAAGTTTGTAAGACATTCCGCACTTACACATTGTGCTTGATATAACCTCAGAATCTCAACCTGTCTAGATCCTTTACCAAAATGATGCACATGACTATAATAGTGTACAATACTATGGTAATAGCTTAAAAGCAATATGAACAGTCCTCCTAACTCTGAGAAAATCTGTATAAATTCCAGATGAGATCACTATACAATAGGTATCAGCTTCTCTGATTTAACTTTTGTCAAAATTAGTTTGATCAAAAGAGTTTTGTCTTTGCTGCCAGTAACACCAAGGAAAATTACTATCTTGAGTTAGGTGTCATCACTTGTTTGGCCATGTATAAGCATTGTTTCTTAACTGTAATGCAGAGCAATTCATTACAGTGGACATAATGTCCAATACATGAATGTCATAGCCGATTACCTGAAGCATCTTTCAGTTGAGAGTTACAGTTGCAGTTCATACTGGAAATGGCAGTCTATGCTGTTCAAGCACTTTATCAGGGATGGACTACTCAGAATTTTCAATGGGATTTAGTGCCACATTGTACAAAGCAGATATAAACTCTAGACACAGGCTCTTGATACTTGTGCTTCGTACTTTATGGTTTCTATCAATGCTCTCTTAGTAACCATGCCAAAATTGCTGACGATTAGATGGTGAACAAGTACAGAAAATGATAGTGAAGAGGGTTCTTATCTTGCCAGTAGAATAGAAGACTGAAGTTCTTCCAATGTACTGTTTCAACATGCAGTGTTTTCAAAAATTTCTGATAAACTGTGGTATGTTATGCATACATCAAGCAACACATTTAAGTTCTTGGAACTAGATTGGACAGTAAATATTGCGTAGGTGTTGCTGGAGATTTAGGTATGTTGTTAAAATTCTTCATTTAAAAATCATATATTTAAAAAGTTAGCACATGGATTCAAATATTATGGTAGCTAGAAAATAATTTCTTCTTTCATTGTTTTGCATCTTAATATATATGTATTAATATCAAATCAGGAGACAATTGTATTTCACACAAAATATATAGATGGTATATATATTGGAAAGTTGTTGTTATTAAAATTTCTCATGTAAGAAAATCATATCTTCAAAAAGTTAGTATTGTTTCACATTTAAATTTATTCATACTTCTAAAATATTTAGGTATTATGCACAGAGAATTGGACTGTAACTTTTTATAATATTTCAAATAAATGTAATCTTAAAAAAAAATTAACTTCAATTTATAGAGCAGAAGTCCAGAATATATTGGAAATATAAAACAAAGTGAAAGGTGAAACAATGAAATGATAATTTTCTGTCTCCATGGTATTTGAAACTGTGTACAAAGAGTTACATATATATATTGTATACAAACCGTTTTATATATATATATATATACTCACACACAAACATACACATGTATATACACATGCGTGTGCAACACACATATACATACACACAAGTATATATTACCACAGACTAGAAATTTTAACTACTTTGTGATAAGTAGGCAATGAAAGAAATTAAATTTGTGTATTCTGTTCATATTTTACCTTATTCCTTAATTTCAAATTCAAACCCCATCCAATATTATGAAGAAATTATTATCTCCCTTGTACTATCAGTCCACTAGGGACACTACATGTTATATATACATAAATAGACATGAATACACATATAAACCCAAACACACATAAATACATATATATTTATGTATGCAATATATAGTCGTTCCTCAGATACTGTCCTCACACAACTAGGTGATCAGTTAGGTCCACAGAAAGACTTGAACCTCTGACAGCATGGCAAAACTGTTCCTGCTAAAAGTTTCATGGAGAGAGCTTGTTCTCATTGAACTGGATAAATCCTGAGGAGCATACCTCAAACAAAATAACCTATTGTCTCAAAGGCTGACCTTGCAGAAGAGAGCAATACCTGATGGAGTGGCTAAGAAAGTGCAGCTCAAGTAACACCTGGGCTGATGGCTTTCCATTGCAGGATTGTTGTGTGATCCGGGATTTCACATTTCAGATGTAATGCAAGAGGATTTTTTTTGTGACATGGGTCACTTCCTGGCAAGTTGGGATTCACCTTTATCAAAACCCTACCATTTGCAGGCATTCATTGATCTTTCCTCATGCACTTCATTCAGAGAAACAAATACACAGAATTTAGAAACAACTGATAACAATGATACATATTATATATACATACGTACGTATGTATGCATGTATATTATATATAATAAATATAATATATATTATATATAATATATATTCTATATATATTGTATTATATTATACATATATATATTGTATTATATACGTACACAGACACGCATATATACATATACATACAATTATACGTACTTGTATGCATATAGATATGTATATACATATAGAAAGATAGGTGTATATACATGTATATATCTTTATATATATATGTACACATATATACATGTGTGTGTGTGTGTGTATCTGCATGGAGTGAAGGAAAATAGGGATTACAGAAATCTGGGCAAATGCTCTGTTAGCACTCCCATGCAATAAAGCTGGCCAAGAGAATGTCCAGTGAAGAGTATAGTAAGCTACAGGGTAAACACACAAGGTAACCCATACAAAATGTAAATCTGAAGTTATTCCCTGATTGAAAGGCTGATTCATTAACCACAGAGTATAATACCACTTTACAGTACACGAGCAAGTAAGTAAAGGTTTTAGATAGTAGTATTCTTCTCTAACATATATCCAGCGCAAGATGATATGTTGACCACCCAGGATTGTGAATTTGGCAAGTATAATATAGACAGGGTAGGTTATTTGATATGTCTGTTATCAACAATCCTGTATCTGTAAGAATTAAGAATTTTTTTTTTGTAGCAGATTTGGAAAATCTACCATAATAATGTATAAAGGGCTGAAGAGAATGATTAGGAGTTAACTAATCCATTCATTGATTGATTGTTAAGCTTACAAGCCACTGTATGGCATGGAAACAGTTCTTCAACCTATTCAAAACACTTGCAAGTGAATAAAGTTATGAAAGAAGATAATTCTTCATTTTTTTCACCCCAGCATGGCCTCAGTCTAATGACGGAAACAACTTAGAAAAATGCTGTCACGTGGTTAAGATTTGTTTTGACTCTTATTTCTAGAAATACTGGTGGTCACTACCATTCTCCATCACTTTAGTGACGACTATATCTGTTGCCTTTTGGTTGTAAATTGTGAATTTATAACTATCAAGATTAATCAGCTGAAATTGTGAGGATGATCCGGTTCTTGACTGAGGATAAAAAGCTTCGAATGACCCATCCTTGTTTTTTTGTATCATCTATATGGATGTTTTGTTGTCCCTTTTTGTATCACCTAGTTGTCCAGATGTTTTGCATTCTTGTCCCATTTTGTATTTTATATATATATATAAATATATATACACACACACTGTTACATATACACACACTCACACACTGTTACATATATATATTATATGTATATACACATACACACTGTTATATATATATATCATAATCAATATTGTTTTGATGTCTACATTTCAAACCTTGCACGGATCAGACAGAATTAACTGAAGCAGATTTTCTATGGCTGGATGCCCTTTCTACTGGTAACCATCATTTGTTTTCAAGCAAGGTAATATTTATCCATGCCCAGACATGATTTTTCATGGAAGATTGGAAATGAACAACATTGCTTGTATGATGGTGACACCTGTTTACAACCATCGCACAATGTCAAGATAAGAGGGGATACATGCATTTTCATACACACACACACATATATATATATGTATATATATAAATCTTTCTCTTTCTTAATTTATTACTATTCCTGCTCTCTATTGTAGTATTCACCCTTAGCACCCAACATGTCTTAATCCTCTATCTACTTCTGTGTTAGTATTTCGTATATTGTTCTATATATTTTGCAGTCTATAGTGAATGAAGCGTCAAGTGACTGATGACTATAATTCTTTCTCTTGCTTTCTTATTTCTCTCTCCCCCACCTCACTCACTAACTTCAACTTCCACTCAATCCATCTACCATGACAGAGGAACTCAATAAACTAAAGAACCAAAACATACAAAAAGATCAAGAATTTCTTTATATTACTCATGCACTATATATATATATTATATATATATATATATATATATAATATATATATATATGAGTTCATATCACATATACATATGCATATTATGTCTGTCTAGTTATTTGTCTATCTGTCTGTCTACCTACCACTTTCTGTATATGTAATACAGTATATTGATAAATATTATTTATATTATGTATATATCTAATATAAAACTTTAAGCTGCACACATATATATGAAACAGGTGAAGTATCCGGGCTTAGAAAATCTGGCACATATATATATATATATAGATTTAGTTACAATGCATTTTGTGTGTGTGTAGGTGTATATATATGTGTGTAAATATATATATCTTTGTATATTGATATATATATGTATCTGTATATATATATATATATATATATATATCTTTGTATATTGATATATATATGTATCTGTATATATATATATATATATATATATATATATATATATATATATATATATATATGTATATATATATAATATCATCTGGGTATTAACCTCTTAAAGTGCATTTCAAAGCTCCTATTGGCTACCATAAGCCATCATACTACAGGATTACTCTTTTACTGGAAATACATGTGGAAATCTGTTAGTGTACGCAAAATCCATATAAAAATTCATAAAACCAGAAGATGGAGTGAACGGGCTTTAATCAGAAATCACAATCAGTTGCTGAGTTTTCAATATCATATAATCATATAAATATTATGTAAGTAGATATGCTCCAGCTGTTGTTGTGTGCCTGCACATCATCAGGTAAGTGGCTTTAAGAGCACTGCGGCACACAGCTACTGTTGGATCATAAGTATAATATTTAGACGTAGGAGTGGCTGTGTGGTAAGAAGCTTTTCCCCCAACCACATGGTTCTGTGTTCAGTCCCACTGTGTGAGACCTTGGGCAACTGTCTTCTACTATAGCCTTGGGCTGACCAAAGCTTTGTGAGTGGATTTGGTAGACAGAAACTGAAAGAAGCCTGTCGTATATATATATATATATATATATATATATATATATTATATATATTATATATATATATGTATGTATATATGTATGCATTTGTGTGTTTGTCCTCCCCACCATCACTTGACAACCAATGTTGGTGTGTTTACATTTCTGTAACTTAGCAGTTCGGCAAAAAGAGGCCGATAGAATAAGTTCTAGGCTTACAAAGAATAAGTCCAGGCGGGTCGATTTGCTCAACTAAAGGCAGTGCTCCAGCATGGCCGCAGTCAAATGACTGAAACAAATGAACAAATAAAAGAATACTATGATATGGAAAACACAGCCACTAACAGCTGCTACCAAGGCACAAAACAAATGTTGTGATTAAAGCCTGTCAATTCCATCTTCTTGTTTTGTAAATTTATATATTTCATGGCAGTGGCATTTGGTGGTTGTTGTATTGGGTGTCACACCACACCCCAATGCCACCAAATTTCAAGCAGGAGTATAACAAAAGTTTTCCATTAAGATTTGCGATTAAATTAACCCTTTTGTTACCTTATTTCAGTTGAGATGCTCTGTGTTTCTTTCAATTAATTTTAAATATAACAAAGAATTAGTAAAATAATTTAGTTTATCATTAAGCTAGCATTAGGAACATAAATTGTGACTAAGGTTTGGTGGAAGATTTTGATTCAGAACTTGAAAACAAGACATTTGTACTACAGAGTCAGAGGCGGTCTCAGGTGGGTTGGTATAAAATAAGATTAGCATCTATAAAGAATTTGCCATTTTCATTGTAAGTGCAGCATACATCTGGAATATATGCCACTGTTTCATAGGTGCAGGTATGGTTGCGTAGTAAGAAGTTTGATTCCAAAAGACATGGTTCTGAGTTCATAAACTACTATGCAATAACACTGGGAAATTGTCATCAACTCTAGCCCAGGGTAGGTAGTAGCTTTTTGAGTTGATTTAGTAGACAAAAACTGAAAGAAACCACGGTGTATGTGTGTGTGTGCAGCCATGCCAGTGGCATGTAAAAAAAGCACCCATTATATTCTTAAAGTGGTTGGCACTAGAAAGGGCATCCTGTTATAGAAACCATGCCAAATCAGATTGCAACTCAGTGCAGCTAACCAGTTCCAGTCAAACCTTCCAACCCATGCCAACATGGAAAAAAGACACTGAACAATGATGATGATAGTGATGATGATATATGTGTGTCTGTGTGCTGATGGGTTACTCTGCTGTTGCGGCGAGCTGGCAGAAACGTTAGCACACTGGGTGAAATGCTTAGCGGTATTTCGTCTGCGTTATGTTGTGAGTTCAAATTCCGCCGAGGTCGACTTTGCCTTTCATCCTTTCGGGGTCGATAAATTAAGTACCAGTTACGC
This sequence comes from Octopus sinensis, assembly GCF_006345805.1. Taxonomy (NCBI): domain Eukaryota; kingdom Metazoa; phylum Mollusca; class Cephalopoda; order Octopoda; family Octopodidae; genus Octopus; species Octopus sinensis. Next base: position 110,031,934 of record NC_042999.1, read on the forward strand.
ACTGGGGTCGATGTAATCGACTTAATACCTATGTCTGTCCTTGTTTGTCCCCTCTGTGTTTAGCCCCTTGTGGGTAATAAAGAAATAGGTTACTCTGCTGTTGCTTTGACATGGCATGTCAAGTATTAATGAGTGTTACCATAATGTGTGTGATATTCATTTCCAATATTCTGTGAAAATGTGTCTAGTCATGGTGAAATATTACCTTCCTTAGGGTTGTTGCCAGGAATGGACTGCCTGGTCATAGTATATCCAACCCATGTAAGCATGGAAAAGTGAAAGTAAAAATTACGATGATGATATTTGTGGATATATATACATATAGATATATATACACACATACATACAAATATCAATATTATCACTATTATTATTTTAACCATATCATCTTAACTATATATATATATATATATATATATATATATATATATACATATACGTCATCTATCTGGATGTTTTGTTGACCCTTTCTTGTATTACCTTGAAGGGTTTAAGTTGAACAAATCAACCCCAGTAATCATCTTAAGTTTGCTACTTATTCTATAGGTCTCTTTTGTTGAACCAGTAAGTTATGGGGAAGTAAACAAACACCAACTGCCTGTGGGAGATAAATACAATAGAGACACAAAGACACACACAAACACACACACACACACACACAACAAAATCTACTCACAAGGCTTAGATTGGTCTGGGAGTATAGTAGAAGAGTTACCCAAAACTATGTGGTGAGGAAGCAAGCTTCTTATCTCACAGCCATATATTATAAGATGTCTCATATTAATGACGTTAATACCTTCATTGGTGTATAAGATCTATGTGAATTCTTGCAAATGACACTTAGCATATTGAGGTCGTCGACAGGGTGGGAGACAGGACATACTGTCAATTGGATGTACTCCCTATTATTGAATGTACATAAAAATACTATGCAACAAAACAAGGATCAATTTGAACTAATTCACTTTGGAAAAGAGTTTGCATTTAAGCTACTCTTCTACTGGATGTAACCTTCATAGCATTCAACATTGTCACTAACTTCTTAAACAGGAATGCCCACATAAACAGCAAAGTTGCTATTGCCAGCAGAATGTGCTCTTGGATGTTTAGAACTTTCTGGTCTAGGGATGTTCCTACCACTATCCTTCTCTTCACTATCTTTGCCTGTCCTCACCTTGAAGACTGTTTGATGTGATTTCTTTATCCGAACCACCCTGGAAGATGAATCACAAAAAAGTAGATGACATGACAAAACTTGATTACTGGGATCAGCTTAAGAAGCTCAAACTCTATTCCCTCCAATGCCACCATGAAGGCCATATCATTTGTATAATGTAGAAAATATTCACATTGTGCAAATGATGTTAGCATCAGCTTTAAAATTCCCCCAATGCTTGATTCCCATGCCATCTGTGCTCTACAAAAATCATGCTCACATCACAACACTTTGACAGAAGTATTTTACCTCAACTGGCTTTGATCTCTTTAACATCATGCCAAGACATGTAAGGGCAGAAAAAATACCATAACATTCAAATGCTCCCGCAACAAATTCTTCCAACAAAGCCCAGATAAACTAACTACACTTGGATATATCTGCAAACAATAAGACATTTTTCTAGAATGGGCTGTGGTACCCAGATGAAAAATGTCTTTTCCAGATGGTGCTATTAAATTAGTCATGGCCTGGGCCTATATTGGCTGCAAGCTGTCTAAATGAATATTTGCCACATTTGTTCCAACTCACTGCACATTGAATTCAAATCCAAGAAAAATCAACATTGCCTTTTGAGTTAGCAAGAAGATAAGGCAAAAATGGCTGTGGCTATCTGGTCACTGCATGGTGATGCAAGAAGAGGAAAATGTCACACTTACATTGACAACTCGATTGCAGACACTGGCCTGGAATGTATCCAGGATCTCAATGCAGTGATGATGAACCAAGAAGTGTGGTGGGCAGATTTTTTTGCTGAGGCCAGAGCTGGAACCCATCCATAATAATAACAAAAACTGATTATGAAACAGCTGTAAACTAATGGAATAAACATATATATATACATATATATATATGTGCCATGCAGTTGGATTGATTTTGAAACCAAGTTGTTAGGAAGTGAACTTCTTAATTACACTTGTAATTATATATACATACATAAATTATGGTTGCATATATGTATATAATACATTCATATCTACATGGTTATAAATTTTGCTTCCAAATCACACACTATCAGGTTCAGTTCCAATGCATGGCACCTGAGCAAGCGTCTTCTCCTAAAACCTCAGATCAAGAAAAGGTTTGTGAGTGGATTTGTTGGGTGGAAGCTAAAAGAACCTCGTTGTGTGTGTGTGTGTGTGTGTGTGTGTGTGTTTGTATTTTCTTGTCTTCACATGGCACAATATTTGTAAATGAGTGTCACTATACAAGTCGTGCCATTCATTTCCACTCCTTCATGAAACTACATCTGGTCATGAGGAAATCATCACCTTGCTTCTGAACACGTATTGGTTGGTGGCAGTTAAGAGAATTAGGCTGTTGAAAAATCTACTTCAACAAAATTCCATTTCACCTATGCAAGTATGGGAAAGCGAACGTTAAAATGATGATGATGACGTTGATGATGGTGACGATGATTATGATTACCTAGCACCTTGTATGTTTTTAGCAGAGTCTACTTTCCTACTACAAGTATTTGGGATAGTTTTCTAATTTGAAGTGAACTTCCTCCCTCTCACCAGAGTCATGGGTAATATCCTTCTTCATGACTAAAGGATAAAAGAAACAAAAATAAGAAAAAAAAACAATATAATTCCATTACATGTATGAGGGAACTGCCACAACTAGAAAGCTTTTCATTATAGTCTTCTTTCACCATGACTGATTAGGTAATACACAGTAATAACAGGTTTATTTTGAAGCAACAAGAAAGGGCCTCTTTACATGTGTAAAATCTGCTAGATATAGCAGTCAAGTTTCCCTAACTTTCTTCAATTGAAAAGGACACAATGGAAAATATAGCCGTATATCTACAGACGTGTGTGTTATATGTTATTCCCTTGAGTAAGATACCTCCTCTCACATTGCATTAGTCTCCTCAGCTGAAAGTCTGTGACAGTAGCAGCAGTAGTTTAAACCTTTGGCAGACTGGCGACCCATTAATCCCTTTGTTACTATATTTCTTCAGAAATATGTAGTTTTCATTTTAATTTATTTTGAAAATTATGAAGAATTTAGTGAATTAATTTTGTCGTTATTAATCTAGTATTTGAAACATAAATTAGCATGAAATTTTGATAGCAACTTTTTATTTAGATTCCTTTAAAACAGGAAGTTTGTATCATAGGACCAGGGGTACTCTCAGGCAGGTTGGTATCAAAGGGGTACTTACATTCTCTGGAAAACCTTGGTAGAAGCTTCAGCTTAATAAGCACGTGGGCTCAATAGAAACTATGACTTTTTTGTCATATATGTTCCTTCTACTCACACAAGACACACACACTATTGATCCAGGAAAATATATTAAATTTCCAGAAAACAGTAACAACAGTTTCAAATTAGAATTTTTCTCAAAATTACTTTCAAAATTATTTTAGACATTCATCAAGCCAAAAATTACTGGGATGCGAATGTTTCAAATTTAGATCCTAAAATGGTAGCTGCCCCTTTCTGTCACTGAAAATTTAATATATATTTTTCTGAGTCAATAAAAATTCGCCCCTTGTACAAGAACACTCTTTAATTTTTGGCATCTTGATGTATGATATATCTGTCTGTCTGAATGTATGTATGTATGTATGTATGCAAGTACAGGTGATATCCATCAAATTTTCAGCTCACAGAGAACATTTTGGGGAGCAGATGAAGAACATCTGAAGTAATTTAGTAATCAGTTCTTGATCTGCATATGTACATCATCACCAACATCTTTGTTTTAATGTCTATTTTTTTCCATGTTTAACATGGGTCACACAGAATTCATTGAGACAGATACTCTCTGGTTGAATGCCCATCCCGTCACCAACCCTCATCTATTATCAAGCAAGGTAAATATTTCCCCATTGACGGACATGTTTCTATGTAACCCTAAAAACAAATGACATCACTTGTATAATAGTAACACTCATTTACAGCCCTCATGTGGTGTCAATTCATGGAGACACAAACATGCCTTTCAATACACACACTCATACATTCACACCATGCAGTTGGACTGATTTTGAAACCATGTGGTTAGGAAGCAAACTTCTTAATCCCACACGTAAATTATATACATGCGTATATACACACACACATACACAATATATTACCCCTACCTAATACACTGTACATATATCCATTATTCATTCATTCATTTCTTCATTTTACATCTGTTTTTCCCTATTAGCATGAAATACACGAGTGCAATATTACTGAAGCATTGTCTTATAGTTCAATGCAGTAACTAAGAGTAACCTTTAAGTATTTTTTAAATGGGAGATTTTGCAATCCATTCATCAGGCTGACGGAATTATGCACTTGGTTCAGCACCTAAGTATTTGAAGGACCTTTTAAGTTTAGTTTCTGCACCTCTTGAATCACAGAATCGCAGATCTGATTTTACAATTGTCTCCAGCCCATTCTACAACAAACTCATATGGTTGGGCTTCTGCATTCATCACCTCATGCTTTGGAATTCATTATCAACCAATATAAAAGTGTTTTCTAATAAATAATAAGAGGTATTTTAAATAACACACTTATTTTCATTATAACGTAAGACAAAATCATTAATTACAACAAGAATTCTTATGGTTTTTGGTATAGTTCTTATACATATACACTACATGTGTTTTTGTATGGAATTGTATCCAAATTTCATTAAGAAAAATAATAAACAACACTGTTTTGTAACTCAGCACTCTTTTTCATGTAAAGCATAAAATTTAAATATTTATACCCCACACTCATACATATACAATGGGCTTCTGCTTACCAAATTCACTCACAAAGCAAAAGCATTGTTTATCATTACAATATGTATATAAGGTGATGAGCTGGCAGAATTGTTAGCGTGCTGGGCAAAATGCTTAGTGATATTTCATCTGTCTTTAGATTCTGAGTTCAAATTCCACTGAGATTGATTTTTGTCTTTCATCCTTTTGGGGTCGCAAAAATATGTACTAGTTAAGTACTAAGGTCAATATAATTGACTAACTCTCTCCTGCCAAATTTCAGGCTTTGTGTCTAGAGAAGAAAGCATTATATATATATATATATATATATATATATATACGTATAAAATACATACACACATACATTATATAATGTACATACATATGTTACATAATAGATCTTACATACATACACTGCTTAGACAAAAATTCACCATCTCTGATATGGGAACAAGTAAATAAAACACCCATGGCTGCCTGGCTGATTAAAAATCTAGCATATGCAAATGAGGCAGTGTTTTATTGAAATAGCCATTTATGTATCATACTCAATGCATAGACACTGATGATAGACAGGTTACTGCAGTATTTGTTCTGAGATAATATTTAAGAATTTTTGTGCTTAAAAAGCCAAGAAAATTCAGCAAGAGATGAAAATTCTTCCCAGCAGTGGCCAGTGAATTCACATGGTGCATTTTGACCAGTTTGGGCCTTTAGAATAGTGTGTAGTCTTAGGGATGTGTAGCAGAGAATTTGTTGTTTCAGATATAGGGAAAAGTTAATAAAAATATTCATTTATATTTATATATAGCTATATACATACTTATGTCTGCGATTATAAATATATATATGTATATACAGACAAATATATCCACAAACATATATGTATATACACATAAATTCACACAAATATATCTGTCTCACTCATGTCAACATGGAAGGCAGACGTTAAACAATGATGATGATGATACGCACATATATATAACATGTGTGTGTAGATGTATATATATATATATATATGTGTGTGTGTGTGTGTGTGCGTGTGTGGAAGTGCAATAGACCAGCGGAGTCGCGGTTGTAGGATAGCGGTTTCAATTCCCAGACCAG
>NC_042999.1:110042972-110045472 GCF_006345805.1 Octopus sinensis
TTGACTAAAACTGATAGCGTGCCCCAGAGTGGCCGCTGTCCATTCAAATTATGAGAAACTTTTGTTACCGTGTGTACGTCTGAGGTTTCAAAAATAATTGGCATTGATTTTTTAAAAATTTTCCAATATCCAAGGACAAACAAAAGAACGGCAGTGTTAATTTGAAGTATATTATTCATTTCATGAAAGCCCGAAGAGGTTAAAAGAACATCGGCGTAATTTGAACTGAATGTAAAAAAACCTTCACAGGCATCGTACGTACACTTCTTACAGAATAATTTCTTACCGTATAAACATTTGTTATGCATATGTTGTTTAACTTGAGGTTAGCCTTCAGCGACCAAACTATGGTAAAAAAAAAAAAAAGCCTTCAGTTGTGACCACCCTAACCTTCTTCATGGGAATATATCCAATATTTGTATGTATAAGACTGTATGGTGTGATAGTGGCTGTTTTTGGCTGCTATTTCTAGCAGGTTTCGCAACCATGTGAGACACACACACACACTCTCTCTCACTCCTTTGGTTTTTGTGTGACCATGGACACTTTTTCTACCATTTCTACCATTATTTTTATATACGTCCTATAATCCTGGTCATATCCCATATTTATTTTTTTATGTCTGTGATGCAAAGAAGAAAAAAAAAAAAAAGAAGCTTAGCAGGAACTCTTCTCGCCGTGCCAAGTCTGCGGTTCGGTTCCACTTCCTAGTTATAAGCCATTCCACTTCAGTGGCTTCGCTCAAGTTAATAATAATAATAATAATAATAATAATAATTCCTTCTAACTTTTGGTACAAGGCCAGCAATTTTTAAGGGAGGGTTTGGACGATTACCTCGATCCCAGTAACCGATTGGTACTTGTTTTATCGACCCCGAAACGATGAAAGGGAAAGTCGACCTCGGCGACATTTGAACTCAAAATGTAAAGACGGACAAAATACCACTGAGCATTTTGACCGGTGTGCTTACGATTCTGCTAGTTCACCGCCTCCTATACCAATAATAATTAATAGTAACAAGGTGGTGAGTTGGCAGAAACGTTAGCACGCCGGGCGGAATGTTTAGCGGGTATTTCATCTGTCTTTACGTTCTGGGTTCAAATTCCGCCGAGGTCGACTTAGCCTTTCATCCTTTCGGTCTCGATAAATTAAGTACCAGTTGCGTACTGGGGTCGATCTAATCGACTGCCCCCCCCCCTCTCCCCAAATTTCGGACCTTGTGCCTAGAGTAGAAAATAATAATAATAATAATAATAATAATAATTTTAATAATAATAATAGCGATTCCTTTATTAATAATGACAATAATAATCCCTTCTGTTGTAGGCACAAGGGCTGAAATTCAGGGGAGAGGACAAGTCGATTTTATTGACCACTATGCTCAACTGGTACTTAATTTATCGACTCCGAAAGGATGAAAGTAAGCTGACTTCGGCGGAATTTGAACTCTGAAGGTAAAGCTGGAAAAAATGCTGCTAAACATTTTGTTCGGCGTGTTATCGATTCTGCCAATTACCGCCTTCCATGCCAATAATAATGATGATGATAATAATAATAATAATAATAATAATAATAAAGAAGAAGAAGAAACATTTCAAACAGGCGTTAAGGCGCATGGTCTAGTGATTAGGGCGAAGGCACCATGAGCATAAGATAGCTAGTTCGATTCCTGGTCCTGGTGATGAGTTTTGCTCAATCTATTCAGCCACCCGACTCCTAGCCCGCTCTCCCACCGGTTGTTCCTCTAAATGAAGACTGAGACAGCCGAGTGTCCGTCTGCTTGCGAACTGGACCCAAAACAGCGATAGCATGTTATTTGTCACCAAGTCACACTCGCTTGTGAGTGACGGCTAAGCTCCAGCATAGGCACAAAACACCATGAATATTTAAGAAAGAAACAGTTATTTATACTGTTACCATTAGCTGACGGAAACTTTTATGACAGTCACAAACAACCACGGTGGCATTGGAACTGTGATCGTAAAGGGATTGAGGTTGTAATTTCTGCCCAGGTTAGGTGCACAAAACTACAAATTTTGGCGAGAGGAAACAGTCCATTATATTAACTCTAGTTAGAATTTCACAAAAACTTTATCAACACCCAGAGGATGAAAGTGAAGTCGAAAAGAAACGTAACAAAAAATGCTGTAGGGTCATTTTAACAGCCTAGAACGGAACGGGGTTCTCGACCAACTTGACCGGGTAGGTTGAGTGGAAAAAAAAATGTAAGGAAGGAAAAACAAATACAGACATGTATAGAGGGATGATAATTTCTTAGATAGCAGGCATGGCTCTGTGGTAAGAAGTTAGCTTCCAATCGGCATGGTCCCAGGTTCAGTCCCACTGCGTGGCACCTTGACCAAGTGCCTTCTATAGCCTCAGCCGACCAAAGCCCCTTGTGAGTGGATTTTGGTAAATAGAAACTGAAAGAAGCCTGTCATATATATATATGTGACCTCGTGTGTCCCGTTGGCGATTTTTTTCCCTCTGTCTTCCCTT
>NC_042999.1:110050472-110060472 GCF_006345805.1 Octopus sinensis
TATATATATAGATATATATAATATTATATAATATATATATTATATATATATATATAGTATATATAGATATATATATATATGGATGCAGGAGTGGCTGTGTGGTAAGTAGCTTGCTTACGAACCACATGGTTCCGGGTTCAGTCCCATTGCGTGGCACTTGGGCAAGTGTCTTCTGCTATAGCCTCGGGCCGACCAACGCCTTGTGAGTGGATTTGGTTGACGGAAACTGAAAAGAAGCCCGCGTATATATGTGTATATCTATATGCATGTGTGTGTGTTTTGTGGGTCTTGTTTTGTCCCCCTAGCATTGCTTGACACCGATGCTGGTGTGTTTACGTCCCCGTCACTTAGCGCGGTTCGGCAAAAGAGGCCGATAGAATAAGTATTGGGCTTACAAAGAATAAGAATAAGTCCCGGGGTCGATTTGCTCGACTAAAGGCGGTGCTCCAGCATGGCCGCAGTCAAATGACTGAAACAAGTAAAAGAGATATGTTTATATACATATATGTGTGTGTGTGTGTATACATATGTATATATGTATGTATGTAACAAAGTGTTGTCAAGAGGTGAGAAGACCCGTTCAATTGTCCGAGCATAGACAGTTCAACTGTCCGCGACGTGGTCCGGACGGCTGGTCGCATGAATAGGAAAGGAAGTAGAGCAGTTGTGATGGAATCACTGAGCCGTGATAATTAATAGAGTGGTAAAGGGTTAATGAATGCAGTGAAAGGGTACGTAAAGAGCTGTGAGGGTGTAAAGGAGGGACAGCGATAAAGGAGACAAGACATACATAAAGAGCCTATGGGAACTCTGTTGTCATCGGATTTGTATTAAGGCTTTGGTAACTTTAACACGTATAATTATTTGTACGTATACAGAGAGTATAAGGTTTTTATACATAAATACATACGTATTTATATATGTATGGATGTATATATATATATATATACATATACGTACAATATGTGTATATATATATATATATATCGTACAATATGTATATGTTCATATATATATATATACATATACGTACAATATGTATATATATATGTACATATATGTGTGTATATATATGCACATATATATGTGTATATATGTATATATATATGTGTGTGTGTATATGTATATATATGCATATATGTATATATATGTGTGTGATACATATATATGTGTGTATACCTATCTATATGTAATTATATTCGTATAATATCTATGTATATCTATATATATAGAGCATGTATATACACACATATAGGTGTATATGTCTATATATAATATATGTATATGTATATTCGCGTTATATGCATGTATTGATATCTATGTTATATAGATATAGTGTCTGTATATCTATACATACATACATGTATATATATATAGTGTAAAGATGTGTTAGATATATTGTGTATATAGTACAACATCATATACTATATAACTATATATATATAATATATCTACATCCTACATATATATATATATATATATCTACATACATACATATATATATAGATTATAATAATATATATATATATTATCTATATATATAATATATACATACATACATCTATGTATATATGTATATATATATATATATGATTGTATATATACTATATATATATATGTACATATACGTACAGTATACACACATACATCTAATATATAACAATGATACATCATAACAATCTCATCTCTGGTATACACAAATATATTTATTTATAATGTATACACACAATAAAAAACACAGAGTAAAATACAAATACAATATGTATCTATATATACATAGGAGACGATACGTAACAGTACGAATATATTTATATATACTACAGACTATCATATATTAAATGTAACAATGCATATCCAACACATATATCTATATTCTATAATTATATATATATATACATATATAGTGTGTAATAAGCTATATATATATATATATATATATATGGTACAGATGCCTACAGTACAAATATCTATACATATATCATCTCATATATGTGTATATGTATACTGTACAGTAACATAATGTGTTATCTGTATATATATATATGTTATATATTATATTACTCTATGTATGATATATATGGTATAGTGTTATATATATATATCTATATACTTTATCTATATATATACTGTGTACCATTTGTGGATATATATATATCTGATCTGTGATATGTGTATACATATCTCTTGTATTGATATATATCCTTAGTCGGGTGGTGTGTCTGTATATATATCTATTATAATATGTATATTCATTATCGATATGTCCTATAAATATATATATATATAATTATTTATGTCTTTATAGGGCGCTGTTATCGCCGTTTTGTAAGAAGTTTAAAATATATTTCCTAACCAAACGGTTTCGGGTGCAGTCTCACTGCATGGCACATCGCGTACGCAATGGAGACTTAGGGCCGACCAAAGCGTTGTAAGTGAATTTGGTAGACGGAAACTGACAGGAGCCCGTTCTATATGTCCCTGCGTGTATGTGTGTAAGTGTGTGTGTCTCTTCGTGTATATGTTTGCCACCCACCACGTTTGAAAACCGGTGTTGGTTTATTCACGTCGCTGTAACCTAGTGCTTCGACAAAAGTAACCAGTAAAATACGTATTTATTCCACTAAATAAGCTATATATATGCACACGCGCACGCGAGTACACACACACATACTCAAAATATAACATTTAGTTTGTTGATGCTGGGGAAGGAATCGGACGCTGCAATATATTTCACTACTGCCCACAAGGGGCTAAACACAGAGGAGGGACAACGATTGATGGGCGATTACATCGACCCCAGGGCGTAATATACTGGTACTTACTGTAATATTTTAACCCCTCGGGGACGCGTGAATTTCGACCTCACGGAACGTTGAACCAGCACACGAAATACGGCTACGCATTTCGCCCGGCGTGCTAACGAGTCTGCCAGCTCGCCGCCTTAAGCTTGGTAAATTTGTTTCAGCGCTAAGTTTGTTTTTAATTTTATCGAGCACTGGAAACATACGGTTCGTTTAACAGAAAACCATGGTTGCATACACACACACACACACACACACCACATAGGGCTTAGTCGACGGTTTCGACTCCAGGACGGCATCGCACGTACGATTTAGTTACGGTTACGGAACATACAGTAAACACCGAGTAAAAACGCATACACACGCGTACACGACGGGATTGTGTTTAGATATATATATATATATATATATATGCAAGTATTGGTAGACAGAAACTGTGGACAAGCTTGCCGTGTGTGTGTGCGTATTATATATTATATATATATATATATATATATATATAATATATATATATATATATTCATATAAGCAGGTGTTGCGGGTGTGTTTATGTTAACAGCAGGCACGAAACTGATGCTGTGCACACAGTCTGCCTTTATGTTCTTTATAGGACATAAAATACATATGTATGTATAAAAATGTGTGTGTATTTCATACAAACACATACATGATAAATATTATCTAATGTATAATACATATATATAAGGTAGTATATATTATGTATGTCTTTGTAAAATATCTATATATAGGCGTTGGAGTGGCTGTGTGGTAATTAGCTTGCTTACCAACGACATGGTTCCGGGTTCAGTCCCACTTCGTCGCACCTTGGCAAGTGTCTTCCACTATAGCCTCTGGCCGACCAAAGCCTTGTGAGAGGGTTTGGTAGACGGAAACTGAAAGAAGCCCGTCGTATACATATATATGTGTGTGTGTGTGTGTTTGTCCCTCCAACATCGTTTGACAACCGATTCTGGTGTGTTTACGTCCCCGTAACATAGCGGTTCGGCAAAAGAGACCGATAGAATAAGTACTAGGCTTACAAAGAATAAGTCCTGGGTAGATTCGTTCGATTAAAGGCGGTGCTCCAGCATGGCCACAGTCAAATGACTGAGACAATTGAAAGAGTAAAGCGTATATCTCCATCTGACATATATGTGTGTGTGTGTGTGTGTGTGTGTGTACACACATACACACACACATAATTAATTACTGTGTAAAAACATAAAACATACAAGATCCTGACCCTCCCCGCTTACAACATTGTGTTGAGGTTTTTTTTTTTAACACTTGGCTACAAATGGGCACATATTTTGAGAAGGAAACACTTTCGGGTAAATAATTCCCAATGCGTAGCTAAATCTTTATTGATCCCTTGAGATTGAAAGGCAATATCGACCCCGTCGAATTGATGATGTTTTTAGCAGTATTTCTGACGTCTTACTTCATTATCACCAGCCGTAATATGAAATCAATATTTCTCTATTATCGTAATAAGAATGCAAGAGGTTTCACAACATAAACTTTTCAATCGTCGTCCTACATATCATTCTATAGAAGTGGAGAAAAAAGAAAAACCAAGAAAAGAAAAAAAAAACAAACAAATTCACTTGGTGTTGAGGATTTCGGTTAAAAAAATTATAAATATTTTAGTCAGCTGTTGTGTAAATTAATTGACATACACACAAACAGAGGCATGGCTGTGTGGCAAAAATGTTTGCTTCTCAACTACATGGTTTCGGGTTCGGTCCCTCTGCATGGCACCTTGCACAAGTGTCTTCTACTATAGCCCTGAACTGAACAAAGCGTTGCGAGGCGGACTTGGTTAACGGGAACTGAAAGAAGCCCGTCTTATAGAATGCCGTAAATAACTGTTTAATAATATTATAGATGTGGAAAATCTCCGTTCTTCTGATTATCATCAATAGTGTATATATATATATATATGGGTGTGCGTGTGTGTGAATTTGTATCTGTCCCCTTCCAGTGTTTGAAAAGCGGTTCGAGGCAAAATGAGATTGATAGAATAAGTATCAGGCATTAAATTAAAGTACTGGGGTCGTCTAAACATCTTCAAGACATCTTCGACTAAACATCTTCAAGACGGTGCCCCAGCCTGGTCGCAGTCTAATAACTGAAAGAAATGAAAGATAAACACTGCCACGTCGAAGACAGTGTTAGAATCTGTTTACCGAGACAACGTCGAATGGACAACAACATGCGAGGTGCACTGATTTTACACGTCAAGGAATGAACCTCACAACCTCTACTATCTCAATCTTTCTTTTTTTTTTATTTTTGTTTTTGCAGTAGCCAGTCTGAAATAATCTCTGGGAAGACACACTATTCTATTTAACCTATCGAACAAAAATATCATTAACGTGACTTTTGTTATCGTTAATGTTACTTAATCGATATTTGAGTAAGAGATCGATATTATCAGCGTTAATAATAACAGTCATCAGAAGGCGGCGAGCTGGTAGAATCGTTAGCACGCCGGGCAAAAATGATTAGCGGTATTTCACCCCCATTTTCACGTTCTGAGTTCAAATTCCGTCGAGGGTTTAACTTTTTCCCCTTCATCCTCTCGGGGTCGAGCACTGGGGCCCATGTAATCGTACTTATCCCTTCACTCGAAATTGTTGGCCTCATGCCAAAATTTGAAACCAATAACAATTATCAGCAGTATCATTAGTAACAATATTTTTTTTTCTTTTCTATCTGTTATTATTTTTACAAGCGATGGAGTAAAAGAAATGGTGAAGCATCAGAACAAAAAAAAAATAAATAAATAATAAAATAAAACAAAACTATCTGTATTTCGTTTTATACGTCTATGTCCCGAGTTTAAATTACAAAGAGACCGACTGCGCCTTTCAAACTCTACAGGAAGGATAAAATTAAAGTAAGTGCCTATACAATGATCATTGACTCGGTCAAATATGTCCCTTCTGCTCCAATTTGAGGCCTTGTGCTATAATGAAAGGAATTATTATTGGTGTTATTGATTTACGGTATCTACTTTGCTATCCTTCCAAGGAGATAAAATAAATAATAGTGATACATTGATTTTTTTTAATGGACGATAACATAAGTATTCTTTAGATAACGAGATATAAACATGTTTAGTAGGGAGAAATGGGAAGTCAGTCAGTGATGAATTTGAAACAATAAGAAAAAAGAAGAAAATGACAACTTTTAGTTCCCATAAACAAAAAGAAAGGAAAAGAAGTAGTTTTCAATACTTATTTATCTAAGAAACAATTAAATTACGAAACATGTGCCGTAAAGTAAAGTAATTAAGATTCAGCGAGCCGTGTCTGCTATAGCTGGTTTCGATACCCGTCCGAAAGTATTTCACATGCCTGCTAAAAGGCATGTAAAAGAAGCATGAACATTTTTTTTTTATGATGATGTTACAGATAAAAAAAAAAAAAAAAAGAGAATAATAAAAAGGTATCTTATCAAGGGAAAACAATCTAAAGGATTTGCATGAAAATGAAAGTGTGAATCAGATCATTTATGCCATAACATCTTACTTATGTTGTATTTTTTACTTATCAACATCATAAATATTTTTTTTTTTGTTATCGACGATGAATCGAAAGATTGAGCTTTCGGATTCTAGAATACCACCTTGTTTTTGTTCATTTCATCCTATCTTCTTCAATACTTTTCCTAGTTCCTTTTCTTCTTCTTCTTATTTTTTTCTCCCCGCTCTTTTTTACCATCCTAATAACATACAGACATGCGCGCGCGCACACACACACATCGTAATATTAAATCGAAACGATCAGGAAACTGCAAATGACCACTTACCCTCCTCCACTTGAATAGGCGAACAATGTACTTATCGGCATGTCGTTTAGATTCTCATTGTATGTGTGTATGAATGTGCGAGTGTTACAGTCCGTTTTTCCTTTCCTTATATATATATATATATATATATATATATATATATATATATATATATAGTCAGTTTTCTTTTGCGATATATATATTATATTATATATATATATATTATATATATACGAAAGCTTATGTCCACACAAAACAGTGACCAGAGAGAGAAAAAAATACCACAGATCAGTTGCAACGATATGTGAATAACATCATGGAAAGAAACCCCTTCATAAGAGATCTCCAAGCCCTGCCAGCCGACAGCAGATACACAGACAGACACAGGAAGATAGGAGTAAAGAATGTCGTGCGGTAGCGTGTAGAGGAAAAAAGAAAGAGGGAGAGAGAGAGAGAGAAATAAAGAAGAGAGAGAGAGAAGGGGGAGGAATATAAAGAAAGCCGGCAGTTGGATGAATGGGGGAGATAACGGCAGCAGTAACAACAACAACAATAACGACGATGACAACTGCAACTCGACAGACGTTTCGGAGCGGTCTGGGATATTTGATAATAGCGATGTTATTGCTATGATCGTGGAGTAAGTGGCAAGTGCTTGAAATGAGATGAGTCAGCAACTCGGTTTCGATTCTTCTGCTGTTTACTTCAGGAAATATTATTGTCTTTTAGATAGGCATAAAAACTGTATAATCATATTTCCTCTTTTTTTATCTATCGGAAGGTAGCAAACTACAAAAGAATTTATTAGTTTTAAATGGTTGTCGTCAGGGCATGGCGGAAAAAGAAAAAAAAATCTGTTTGGACGAGTACGGCTCTGTCTCGATTTCCAAGGTATGAAAATCATAACATCCCGTCACGCCTTATAAATTTTAAGCTTTATTCACTACATTGGGTTAATATTAATCAAGTTGTAGTTTTGTAGTCTGCTCACACTGCGATCGTCTCCACTCTTCTTCATTCATTAATTAATTAAAAAAAAATCTTCTTTTTTTTTTTTAAAGTCACATTTCCGAGTTGAAGACTGATGGGATCAAAATTTGGCTTTTGTATTTCTAGAACCAATAAGATAAATAAAAGTGAGAACAGAATCAATTAAAAAAATGACTTCCTTAGGTAATATAAAAAGGAATATCTATGTAGTACGGAGAGACTCTGGAAGTGAAACCCAGTTTCGATTCTCAGTTAAATCTATTTCATTTCAATCACTTGACCTGTGGCATTGAGAAAATTATTCTCATTTCTTGCTTCATACAAATCGCAAGCTTTCATACCATTTAAGAAATAACTATTCTTGTCTTTTATACAAGCAACTTTCGATTCTTACTTCGAGCTGCCCTTTGTTTTTTTTTACACCACAACTGTTGTTGGAAGAGGTATTGTTGCCACAACAACCCGTTTGTTACACATTATTGAGGGGCTTTGTGTTTATGTAAATAAAAATAAAACTGTAAAGAGGACATGTTTTCAGTAAACCAGTTTTAATTCATAACATCAGTAAGCGCAAGGACAACACACCAGAAGGATTGACAGATGGAGAGATAAGGAAAAGAGAATTTGTATATTTTCGCAAAGAATATGGTCAGCTCCGTTTGATTTACTAGCCTGGAATATTATAATAAAGGAATTGCAAGGAAGAATCGATTTCCCTTTCTCAATAAAAAAAAAAAAAAAAATTAAAAGGATAATTTGGTTTTTATCGCTTGCAATAAATAAAATATAGAATGCTTCAATTAAACAGAAACAAACAAAAACTG
This sequence comes from Octopus sinensis, assembly GCF_006345805.1. Classification (NCBI taxonomy): domain Eukaryota; kingdom Metazoa; phylum Mollusca; class Cephalopoda; order Octopoda; family Octopodidae; genus Octopus; species Octopus sinensis. Next base: position 110,058,883 of record NC_042999.1, read on the forward strand.
CTAATTGAAAATTGTTAACAAATAGTGGTTGACAATATTAGCATTTCAAGCGTCAATGCGTGGTTATATCATCAATAATACATGGTTAGCTAAGAACAAAAAATTACCACAACCATCAAAGATGTGATAATATACAATAAGTACCAGTTAAGTACTGGAGTCGGTTTAATTGACTAGTCCACCCCACCCCAACTTTTCAGACTATGTGTCTATATTAAAAAAAAAACAAAAAACAATTATTAAAATACATACATGCACATACGCGAGCGTGTGCGTGTGTGAGTTTACGCGCATGCATGTGTATGTGTATATATATATATACATACACACACACATTTGTGTGTGTTTTATATATTTGGTAACAAGGCATATACCCACTCCACGGTGCATCATTAATCTTATATAGGATCACACACACACACAACACATGCATCGATATAGATACATGCATACGTAAATGTATGTCTCCCGCTTCATGAACTTCACGAGCGAACGTGCGCAATTTGTGTGTGTGTGTATCTGCATTTTCTCTGAAGAACTTAACTTTACAACTTCATAAATACCGATAAGAAAAAAACAAAAAAAAAACTTCAGGTACAATTCTTTTCTATTGTTTTCTAAAATTTGAAGATGTACACAAAACACATAGCCACAAAACAGAATAGCTAGTTGTAAATTAGGAGTCGTGTTTTTCTGCGTATGTGTGAAGACTACTTTAACATTTAAGGAAATGCTTTCATGTAAAATATATTGAAAGTTTAAAACGGCCGGTTTCAGACAAATCGTTCATTGACTTTGTCCCGTTGACTATAAAAATGTACTGCTAACGTATTTCTTGTGATATAAACGGCTTACAATAATAGTAAACAGATACAAAGAACTCTCGATTGAATTCTTTTCTGCAGCAGTTGATTCACGCAAAACACGGATCGGAATGTAAACAATAAACAACTCCTTACATAAACACAAGGTTTCGTGGGTATACAGAAAGGTACAGATATACGACTGAATGTCTCGTACTCTTATAAGAGGCCTTGTGGTGTTTAATTAAAGTGAATTGATTTTAAAAATCAGGTTGCGGAATGACTTGTCGGGCGCTTACCTCTAATGTCTCTTGTAGATTATTGATTTTACATAGACACAAGACGACAAGTTTCTTAGGTAAAGAAAACAAAAAGGGAGACCGTGATTTTTGTCTTATTATTACCATTGATTGATTAACTGACAAAGGTATTTTAGCCTTTCATTCCTCCAGGCTCGATAAAATAAGAGTAGCCGTCAAGTACAGCAATCGATGACACCGGCTACACCCTTCTTATAATATTACCGACCGCATGTCTACGTTAGAAAGTCGGCCTTTCATCCTTCCGGATCGATACAATAAGTACCAGTTAAGTACTGGGGTCAGTTTAATTGACTAGTTCCCCCTACCCAACTTTTCAGACCATGTGTCTATATTAAAAAAAAAAAATTATTAAAGTGATAAGTAGTAGAACAATAAGAAATCATTGTTAATATTAATATTATGTTATATACTCTTTGACCAGAATGTAAAATAGCAAAACCGAATATATTTAAATCCGTACAAAT
>NC_042999.1:110065472-110076792 GCF_006345805.1 Octopus sinensis
TTGCCTCTACTGTCAAAGTATCTTGCAGTTGTTATGTCCATCCACATAACATTGTAAAGCAGGACGAGATTATCTTCTGAAGCAAGCAAAAGAAAAAAAAAAAAAAAGCATCGGCCAACAAACAAACGATCGGACACCGACTTCTATTTTGTAATATAACGTGTGTGTGTGTTTGAGAGAGAAGAGATTCTATCATGAATGAAGCGAAATGTATTATATATAACCAAATTATTATGCATGAACGTTTAGGTATTTCTTAAGTGGTATTTTTTTAAATGTACTCAGTTAAATAAGATTTAACCCGATATATATATATACATACATATATTATATTATATATATATATATATTATATATATATATACATACACGCACACATTGAAATGCATGTTCACATGTCTTGTTATATTTATACGCACGTACTTTCACTATTAACCTACGTTGGTATTTGTGTATGTGTGTGTGTATTATATATGCATACGTACACTGACATATATACAGTCAAATATATGCACATATATATACACACAACTATGTATGTGTGTGTGTGTGTGTGTGTGTGAATGTGCAATGCATTTATAAGCCCGTGAACATCTGTATTTACATGTAGTTTCATTATATTCATTCGGGTGCAGGTAGTCATGAATATAAATTTATCAATGAAAATGTGTTGTTTTTTTAAAAAAGATATCTCTGCTATACACACACGATGTATATATATATATATATATATACTTACATGCACACTCACACATACATACATTCATACACACACACACACACACATATATATATATAAACTTGCTAAGCATAGGTACGTGTAAATAGATATATTAACATGCCTAAACTAAAATAACAGTATGTGTATATAATTTATCAATCAAATTTCTGTCTATTACTAATGGGAACAATGTTTGAAATTTAAGAAAAAAACACACAAAAATATTAAACATCAGGTGTGTTCTTTAAAACGTTTGGCCAGAGTTCTAAAGTTTAAGTTTAAGAAAAACTACAAAAGAAACAAAAAAATTCAGTTAAACGATCTGTAAATTTAGAAGTGGAAGTGCGCGCTAAAAGTTCTAGTTTCCGGAGATATGTGTGTGTGTGTGTGTGTGTGTGTGTGTGTTTTAAAATTTTTATTTCGTCCGTATCTGCATATGTACGGACACGCAGACAGATGGACATACGGACAGATGTAGAATGGCCGAAGACAAGCAGCTGGACAATTAGTATGAATGATGCAAGTGCTTGTGTCGACACTGGACAATATAACAGAAGAGTCGGCGGCAGTGAGTAAATAACAACACCATTAGAACGGAACGGTGTTATTTAAGGCGCTCAGCATGCAAGTAAGTCGTGTAAAGACAGATGGACGATGGCTGCTGCTTCTAGTTATGTAAACCATGCATGTGTGCATTGGCAAAACGACAAGGATGCCAATGCAGGCAGTCGTATTAACAGCACTACCATTGTATGGACACCTTTTAGTCAGTGCATTAGGTTCCTAAGAGGGAAGATGTCTCACGTACCAAATGCAGCTATACACATGCATATACATCTATCTATCGATCGATCGGTCGATCGTTCAATCAATCGATAGTCGGTTAGATTCAGATAATCACTGTATTACGATAAAAAAAAAAGGTAGACACAGATAAATACTGCATTATGTTTGATATTATATATTATGTATGTAGGTAGATTATTCATTTGATTGATTAATACGGGGGATTACAGATAAATAAACGGTCGTATAGAATAACAAAATTTACGAGACAGCTATACGGATTCACGTATTAAAGACATTAGATCAATAGATAAATACACAGTATTTTGACCGATAGACATAAATATTAAACAGACAATTTGACATTAGATAGAGAAACAAATAAACAGAAAACAGGGAAAATAGACGGAGATATATAGAGGAAGATAATTTGACAGGTAGAAAGATAAGATCAATGAACGAATAAAATACTATAGAAACCGAACTTAAGCTACGATTCCTTCTTGGCGAAAGGATTTAGAAAATTAAAGGAGATGGAGAGGGCGAAATGCGATTTCTTTAGTCTGTAAAGCAATATATAGATTAAAGGAAAATGGTGCTTCCATGCTGCAACCTGTATGCTGGAACTTGTCTTACACATCTGACCATCAACATCATCACCTACACCACCACTACCACCAACACCAGCAACTGCTGTAGTAGAAGAAAAAACACTACCTCTGGCACCAAAGCTTAGGTGCCAGACATGTAACGAATGATTGTTTCGGATCTGGTCAATCGCATCTCCCTCGTTCAACATCACCACCTTGTTCGCTCTCGGACTGTAAACTATAATTTTTTCAAGGTGACGACGAAGAAGGCGGACGAAATTGAGAGATATAATGAGTGAAATAATAAACAGAACAACGATCGTATTACACAATTAATAATAATAATAATAATAATCATAACAACGATGATGATGAGATAATGATAGTAATACAGAAAGAGCCGGTCTTGATGTTAATAATAATAAACAATAACAATAAGGCATGCTACGGAAAAGAAAGAAATCGTTGTAACTTACCCCATGTATAATCCATTCATCGTGGTGGTGATGGTAGTAGTAGTAGTAGTAGTAGTAGTAAACGACGTCGGAGTGTCAGCAGAAATCAACGAGAAAATGTCCGGTGTGTGTGTGTGTTTGTATGTGTATGTATATTTGATGTGTGTGTCATAAAAACTTAGTAGTTTCTTATCTTTGCATTGCTGGTGACATACACGCACACATGTTCATATATACATACATGTATATACATCTATTGAAAAAGAAAGAAAGAAATCTATACACATGCGCGTATACATGGGAGAAATACGTTAAATATCTACAAATGCATATTATATACATAAATGAATATATATGTATATCCATAGAGAGAGCAGAGAGTCAGCGGTTATGGCAGAAATTAGAAGAGGGCCGACTTGTGCCAGTCCATTTTGACTATCTTCTTTGCTTGTCTGATTACTACCTCGCTGCACGTATAGCATCCTCTCTTTAGCATTCCCTCGGGCCAACTTGCTGCCACCGCTACGCTCTGCCCGTCACCACCACCCACCAACTCACTGCCGCGCTGCCGTCACCAGTACCTGCCGACACCCCTCCTCTCTAACTATGCACTCTTCCGAAATCCAAACTGCATTTTTTTTTTCTTTCTTTCTCTCTCTCTCTCTCTCTCTCTTTTTTTTGTGTTTTTTTTGTCTCTCTCTCTCTCTCTCTCTCCTTCTCTAAGCTATAAACGCAGATGAAAAAAAAATGATGACTCCGTTTGTGGTGGACAACAACAATAAATAAATAAATAATAATAATAATAATAATAATAATAATAATAATAATAATAATAATAATAAAATGTAAGTGGTATTATCCTCAGGCAAACATCGGAAAAGGGTTAAATCTGTGGGCTGGCGGGTCTTATCTGAGGTTTGGAAAGACAAAGGAAGAATCTGAAAAACAAGGTTCAGTCCGTGAATGCAAGACCAAAGAGGCCTCGTCGACCTTTAGGACAGTCAGTAGTAGCAGCAAGCTTGTCCAAGAGGTACGGTGTCGGAAGAATCAGGTATCTCTCTCGCTCGCTCTCTCTTTCTTTCTCTCTCTCTCTCTCCCCACCTTTGTCTATCACTCTCTTTGCTTCCTTCACTTTGTCACTGTTTTTCTCGCAGTTTATCTGGCTGTTGTGCTTGTCTTTTCTCACTAACTATCTCGAAACTCCTCTCGCTTTCTATTTGACTGCACACTCTTTCACTGTTTTGCCGAAGAGAAAGAGAAAGAGAAAGAGAGAGAGGGAGAGGGAGAGCTCCCTCCCACTCTTTCTGAATATATATGACTGTCTTTCCTCTTCTCGTGATCTCTCTTTCTCACATATTCACACACATGTATGTATATATATATATATATACCTATGACTGTCAGTGCGCAATCACTCACAGTTCATACTCTCTCTCTCTCTCTCTCTCTCCGTCCTCTCTCTCTTTGCGTGCGTGCGTGTGTGTGTATGTGTGTGTGTGTGTATATGTATGTGTGTGTGTCTTGTTAGCTTTCGAAGTAAAGAGAGGAGACTGTGTGCATGGACAGAGGCAAGAGTTCACCATAACTAGACTGACTAGGAAAGTCAAAGACTGTGACAACAAGCGACCGCTTGTCATACATGCACATATACATGCATAGTAGCAGAGGTTGCAATAGTTCTGATGGTGATGGTAGCAGTAAAGATAGATAAATACACGGATGGAGCAATTAGATAGATTGATGGATATACAGACGACAGAAAGAGGGGGAAGAGAAAGAGAGAGAGAGAGGGGAAATATAGTTAGAAGACAAATATATGATCCAACTATAATAGCTTCTTGGACTTTTCGTATTTATAGTTTTACATACGTGCCGCTTCTACGCACACATTTATACGTACACAGCACATAGGCTTAAGAGGTGGGTAGAATCAATCGTCAGTGGTCGGGTAGAATCTTATTGTTTTGAATGCAGTTCTTCCACTTTTACTTTTTATCCACGAACACATCTGTGTTTCTTCTGTACAAAATATGTACGGATTTGCAAGCGTCACTATTTCTAACTACCTATAACATTATTTCTATAAACTCATATACATTATTATACTTACATGTATATATGCCCGAGTAATATTAATATACTGAATAGATTATATATATATGTATGTATGCATGAAAGTGTGTATGTATAAATATTTGAATATGCATGTATGTATGTATCACTATTTCATATTTACGATTGCGTTAATTATTTTGTGATAAGTGAAACAACGACGGGCGGTGGAGAAGATAAGAAAAATTAAAAAGGAGAGACAGTTGAGAGAATAGAAGAAGCGAGAGAACGAAATACAAATATAGTGTAAGCAAACGAGAGAAAGAGAGTGAGAAAAGGTTTGTAAATAGAAGTAGAGAATAGAAATAGGAGAAAGAGAGAGAAAGAGAAGCTGAGCGAGTGGTGATGTAAATAACACCAGGGATAGAGGTAGTGGCAGAAAGACGTGGGAAATAAGAAAAAGATAGATAATTACACTAAGTGGAGAGAAAGGAAAATGAGAAAACATGTGGTGAAATAGGATAGAGAGTTCTTAACAGAGAAGGTTTAAAGCTCTAAGGAGAGAATTAAATTTATAATCATGTGTTGAATGAGAGAAAAACTGAGAAAGAAAAGGAAAAAATAAGTATCAGAAAGAAATAGAGAACGAATGAAAGAGAGAAGCAATTGTTCTTTCTAACAAAATCTTACCAACCCGTACAAATATTCGCCGGAATTTGTCACGAAAATGTAGTTATAACATTATCAAAAACTTTTTACACTTCCCCTCGCCCACAAATATACATGCATATGCGTATATGCTAAAAGTCGCGAACAGGTTTTGAAATTTTGAACTCGTTCGGTTACGTTAGAAAATGAACTTTGCGAGGGCCCAAATTGAAAATCTGAATATGTATGTATGGGCATGTGCATGCGTACATGTGTCTGTGTGCGTGCGTGCGTGTGTGTGTGTGTGTGTGTGTGTGTGTGAGAGAGAGAGAGAGAGGAGCTGTGTGCGTGTGTGTGTGTGTGCGCGCGTGGATGAGTGTGTACGTGTGTCTGAAGTGGTATGGATGTAATTTTTACATAAACGTCATTGATTTCTTATATAGATCATAAGTCACAAATTTATAAAGGATGAAAATCGAAAATATAGCTAAACTTTCTTGAAGAAATAAGGCTTAGTAAGAGAAATAAATTCAGCCGAAAATTGAAACCGAGCTGAAGAAACAGCCCCGCAGGGAGGTCAACCTTTATTCCGAATATCGCAGTCAAGCGTTAAAACTGTTAAATAATAGATGACGACAATAACCACGGCGATGATGTTGGTAATAATGATGGTGGTGGTAATAATATTAGGAAATAATTACTGAAAGCTTAAGTCAGCCCCTAATCAAAGGCACTTAAAGCCATGACCATCCCGTCTATGGTAATAAGTAGTGATGCGAGGTAGATTTGGTTATTACATCAAGCAAAACGAGAGGCTGCGTAGATGTTACTTAACTCAGATGATGAAGTTTGTTTACAGCGATAAATACTAATTTATTTTGATATTTTCTATATTTACACATACACACCTTTCGGATGGCTTTCCGCACTCTGCTCGTCAAACCAGGTCTGGTACACCCCGATCGTCCCCTCTCACTCCAAAAACTCAACACCAATCCTATCTTTCTTTTAATTTACCTCGGCATAACCTCTCTCTTTCCCCCCCCTCTCTCTCTCTCTCCAAAATTTACACACACTCATACACACAGTGACAGACATACGCAGACCGACATACACATACATACATACACGGAGAAACACACACACAAATACGTGCGCACACACGCTCACACAAACACACACACATATGCGCACAGACACAGAAACACACACGTTATCACTCTTTTTGCCCGAATGTCATATCATTCATCTTGTTACACTTTCTCTCTCTCTCTCTCTCTCACACACACAGACACTTTCTCTCTCTTTCTTTTCTCTCTCTTTCTCTCTGCCTTTAACGTTTATCTTGTCTTATTATAGCTATCTTTTTCCACACCACCAACCCAACCACCCCTCCACTTTCATTCACTCACTCACTCACTCACTCACTACTGAGTGGCATCCCTCACCACAACTGATTATAAGTAGATAACTTTGTAAAGAGCAATGAAATTATTGGAGCAGTTGTCTCAATCAACAACTTTGTCATTAAGTTCAATTAGTTTTAGCACCTCTCACTGAGACCGATCCTGCTACTGATGTACAGGTTTACCGTTTAACAGCTTTCCACGATGATACCGTAAGTTCAACTTTGACTTTAACATACGCGCAACATGATTACATATGGTATATATATATTTATATATATATTTTATATAATATATTTATATACATATATATATATATATATATATACACACACATATTATTATATATATATACATATATATATATATATATATTAATATACAATATACATATATTATATATACATATATATATATAATATATATTTATACACTCACACATACATACATACATACATACATACACACACGTACACATGTGTGAATGTATATGTATGTATTTAAAGCACTTGCATGTAAACAAGATTATACAAAAATGTAGTTACGAGAATTACACGTACACACATGCATCGATATGTGTTTGTACGTGCATATATATATATATACATATACATATAATATACGTATATATATGTATATATATATATACACACACCACACCACACACATGTTTATATATATGTATATATATATATATATATATATATATATATATATTATATATATTATATATATATATATATACATGTTTATATATATATATATATATATTATATATATATATATAATGTACAATAACCATGTAATTATATATCTATGCAATAAATCATTAACGCAATAAATTACATACTGCAGAAATACAAATGTATACGAATCAATATATGCCAGTAAGTTTGTCGGTGTGTATGTACGTATGTACGTACGTATGTATATATATATATGTATGTATGTATGTATGTATGTATGCATGTATGTATGTACGTGTGTGTGTGTGTGTGTTTGTGTGTGTGCGTGTGTAGAGTAATAGGTTTATAGGGAACTAGATAGATATGAATATGCGGTTGTATAAGCATGCATAAATACATACTCGCATACACGTATACGAATGTAAACACACCTGTACTTATATATATATATATATATATATATACATACACATGCGTGTACATGCAGTTCATACGTACATTTAAATTTGTACACACACACACACACACGCACGGACACTTAGTTCTGACTGTCGGAATAAAAATTATTACTCGAATCCATTGTAAACGTTAATATTTCATTTTGCTCGTAGAAGTCTCTTGCTACTCTGAATTTCGCCCCTGGGTACTATCGGTCTTTAAGGAGAGTTTCGACACAGGCGAAACTCTGAGTAGCAAGAGATTTATCCGACCAAAATAAAACATTGCATGTGTATGTGTGTGTGTGTGTACGTGCGCACACGCGTATGTGTGCATGTATGCATATATGTATGTATGTATGTATGTATGTATGTGTATGTATGTATGTATGTATGTATGTATGTATGTACGTACGTATGTATGTATGCATGTATGTATCTCTCTCTATATATATATGTATACATACATATATATATATATATTATATATATATATATAGTCCTGTCTGTGTTTGTTGTATCGTCTTCTAAGTTTTTATGCGTTCTTGTCTCAGTTTGTATTTTTCTACATATCATAATATATATATAATATATAATATATATATATAAGTATATATATATAATGTACGTATGTATTCATACATATGTACGTGTGCGCACACATATATGCATTCTATAGATGGTAACGTGCCAGTGCATTCATGCTTGACACGTTTAATGGTTACAAAGACTGGACGGTGGTCAGACAGGAATGATCTTCTTTGTAAAACCATTCATTAGCGTATAGAACAGATGACCACACCCGTTACTAAGACCAGTATAAGCATTTGATATGGACACTATATAATTACACACACCCAGACGTGAGTGTGTGTGTCTTTATGTATGTGTGTATCTATGGGTGTATGTGCGTGTGTGAATGTGTATGTGTGCGCGCGCACACACACACACATATATAGTATGTATGTATGTATGTATGATGTGTATGTATGTATGTATGTATGTATGTATGTATATATATGTATATATATAAACACATGCGTGCACACTGACATGTGCGCGCGTTTATTTACGTTACGTACATACATCGTCATGCGCACCTATATATGTGTTATATGTCGGTGTTGTTTATATATATATATAATTATATATATATATATATATGTGTGTATATATGTATATATGTATATATATATATATATATATATATATATGGTGTATATATGTATATGTATATATATACTATATATATATATATATGTGTGTGTATATATGTATATATGTATATATATATATATATATATATATATATATATATATATATATATCTGTGGTCGTGTTTTGTATGTATTTGTGAGTTTGTGTTTGCCTCCCACACCATCGCTTCACAACCGATGTGGTGTGTTTACATCTCCGTAATATAAGCTGGTTCGGCAGAAGAGACCGATAGGATAAGTACTAGGCTTACAAAGAATAAGTTCTGGGGTCGAGTTGTTCGACTAAAGGCGGTGCTCCAGCATGGCTGCAATCAAATGACTGAAACAAGTAAAAGAATATAAGAATATATATATATATATAGGTTTTAATATACATCTTGCAGAGGCTCTGGGAAGAACATCAGAGAGGCTTTTTAAACCACACACACACACACACACACATACAGGGCAATTCAGAAACCCTTTTCTTTTTAGCGTTTAGACGATATATGAAAATTTAAATTCGTTATTATGTTACAGTTTTGTTTTTATAGGTTTTTAATAATTTGTTATTTTCATGTAAATATCTTATCACACACACATACATACACACATACATACACACACACACACACACACACACACATCGTTATATAATTTAGAAAAATACCAAAGGATGTGGGAATTCTCATTGTCCTAAAAGTGTAATGCGGTGATTTATTTCGATTTTTCCAGATATATCTATCTGAACTACCCGGAGTGGTCTAGGTGGCTGCCTGCAATTAGGCATCCACTCTGAAAACCATGAGCCGTGACAGCAGCGAGAATACTGTTGTGCAGAGGAGTTTAATGAATGCTTGCAGGGACATGGGAGAATGCTGTGAAAGAGAGGCGAATTTTGAGAAGTGGGGACAGTCGGGAGTTTGAGATATACATTTAAAAGCTCAACTGACCCTGGCTGTCAATCGGTTTCTATTAATGCCATGAATCACTGTTTGTGCGTGCTTTATACATTTATGCACACACAGATTGATCGTATGTGCTTGTAAATTATATATGGACGTGTCTGAGCGTAAAAAGTTTGCTTCCCATTCACATGAGTTCCAGATTCAGTCTCGCTGTGTGGTACCTCGGGCAGGTGTCTTCTACTATACCCCTGCGCCGACCAAAGCGTTGTGGGTGGATGAAAACTAAAAGAATTCCGTCTTACACACACACGTGTGTGTGTGTTGTATGTGAATGCGTATATGTGTGTGTGTTTGCACTCCCCCACAACGTCTGACAACCGGTGTTGGTTTCTTTACGTTCCCTGTAACTTAGCGGTTCGGTATGAGACCCATAAAGTACCTTACTTAAAAAAATAAGTACCGGGGTCACTTTGTTCGACTAAACACAGCATGGCTGCTGTCCATTGACTAAAACAAGTAAAAGTTATAAAGCATGTATGCCTATGAGTGTGATGCTTGTGGTGGTGATAGTGGTGGGGTGTGCAATCCAGAGTGTGGACACTTTGTGGGTATCTGTACAGTCAGTTTCTGTTCTAAGGGTAATTCTTAGGACGATGCTGGTTCTATTTTGCATTTACCTTTTCGAAAAGCCTTTTCCTTGGACCACACAAGTAGCGTGGACACGGAAGATTTGCGTTCGTGGCCCATGGCTAATCCGTCCTACAACAATAACAACAATAATCCTGAAATTTGGTGGTGGTGTTGTGGATGTTTAAGTCGATTACATCGATCCCAGTACTCGACTGGTATTTAAGTTATAGACCCCAAAAAGATGAAAGGCAAAGTCGACCTCGGCGGAACTTGAACTCAGACGTAGTACCGCTAGGTATTTCGTCCATAAACCGAAGCGAAAATCCCAGGATATCGTACATAGTTGTATATACGCAGTCAATCCTAACAGAAGGACAGCTTAATCACACACTACGAAGAATCTTCTGCACTTGGCACTGTATAATAAAGACGAAAGAAAGCGTGGTGGTGGCATGTCTATTATTTCGACACCAATATATATCTGGTACTATAATTTATCGATCTGGAAAGAATGAAAAGCAAAGATGACCATAGCGTGATTTGAGGTGTGTATAAAGAGCCGGAAAAATGCCGCAAAGAATTTTGACCGACCTGTATACGTTGGTACAAAGTCAGTAGTTTATTGGGAGGGACAAGTCGATTATGTTGACTCTCGTGCTTCAGAACTTTATTTCCTCGACCTAAGAAGATCAAGGCGGGATTTGAACTCAGAGCGAAAAGAGATGAAAGAAACGTCACCAAGTATTTGGTAAGACGGGCAAACAATTTCGCTACCACACCGCCCGAATAATATTGGTTTCAATTT
>NC_042999.1:110076892-110089392 GCF_006345805.1 Octopus sinensis
CAAGTACCAGATTATCTTCGCAATTTCGGCTTGATTATACTTGAGATTGCTCTAATCTGGCCAGCCACAAGGAAAAACTAAGCTAAGAGCATTAGAGCTAATATACATACATATAATATAAATTATATATATATATGCATATATACACATATGTATATACCTACATGTATATGTATATATACATGCATATATGGGTACAGGACGTCAAAAAAAAACGCTAACAAAATGAAAAACGAGAAGATAAAAAACAACAAAAACATGGAAAACGAACTTTTTTTTGGACAACGAAATAAATAAATAGAGAAACGAGACAGGCAACATAAAGAGCAATCCTTTCATCAGTTGTCCCCTGTTTTATATACTCCGCGTGGCGAAGGTTAGGACAAGACGCGACGACGTTAAAACACTCCTTCCCGCAAAGCAAATTAAATTTTGGGGTTTTGAGGAGGGCTAAAGTGGTAACAAAAACAGGACAGCAAGAACAAAACAGTAAAAACAAACGGTGTGGGTTGTTAAGCCATAACGATATTTATATTATTATATGATCGAACGCCACGCATCCATTTCCAAGTAAGTTTTATCTATCTGTCTATTCATTCTATATATATATATATATATATATATATATATATATATATACACACACACACATACACACACTCACATACATACATACATACATACATACATACATACATACATACATACATACATACATACATACATACATACATACGTACATCAATATATATATATTTAAAATTTATAAGTTTAAATTATTTAATAATTTTTTAAATTTTACTTTAATTTAAATATTTTAATTTGGAATTTATATTTTTTATATTATATTTTTTTAAATTAATTTTATTCCTATGTATTGACTTATGATTTCACTGTTTGATTTGCCTAATAGTGGTTTTATCTCTAATTTAATATAATAGATATATATTTTATACTATAAAATTAGATTTAATCCTAATCTAATTTTTCCCTGTAAGTTTGGATTTACTCCCTAATATTATTATTATTAGTATATATATATTGTTATATTTCGGAATGGTCATATTGCCAGTTTAGCCAATATTGCCAGTTTAGCCAGTTTAGCCAAAATATTTAACGTATATATATTATATTATATATATATATATATATATATATTATTATTATTATTATATATTATTATATTATTATATATTATTATTATTATTAAATGGCTATTCGCAATATACAGCCAAAAGGCAACAAATTTGGTCGTTACTAAAGTAACGGAGGGTGCTAGTCAGCACCAGCATTGCTAGAGATAAGAGTCAAAACAACTCTTAGACTCATGAGAGCACTTTTCTAAATGAGTGACAAGGGAAGCAAACTCCCAACAGCAAGCGAGAGGGAGTCATATCAACGCTGATTTCAGATTTGATTAATCTTCATGAGTGACCTATTACCCCGTCGCCGAGAGTTAAAAACTCAACTCTCCTTGTAGGTCTTATGGAGAACACCATAGGAAGCATTGACTGATTTCGAAAATAGTTGAAGTGAGAATTATAAATTATTAAGGTGGTCACTTACAATTTACAACCTAAAGGCAACAAGTGTGGTCGTCACTAGAGTAACGGAATAATAGGTCGCTGACGAAAATTAATCAAATCTGTATATCAGCGCTGATATGATTCCATCTCGCTTGCCGTAGGGAGCTTGTCTCTCTTGTCAGTTGTTAGAAAAGTGCTCTCAGGTAGCTAAGAGTTGTTTTGACTCTTATTTCTAACAATGCTCACTAACATCCTCCGTCGCTTTAGTGACTACATTTGAGTGTGTGTATGTGCGTGTGTGTGTGTGTATGTGTGTGTGTGGTGTGTGTTGTGTGTGTGCATAATGTATGATGTGTATGTATGCATATGAAGTATATGAACATAACGTCACTCACAGACACTGGACCAGTCATTTGCCGACATGTGCGCGGACTCACCACTCATTCTCTTTCACTTATATGCTACACCTCTCGGAGATGGTTCAGCTCACATCACGTCCACTCGGACCTTTCTACCTCATCACTTCTCCTTTCAGATCCTTTATTGCGCTTCAGATCTTCAGGGCCCCGTATAATGACTATACACATCCTTTATTTGTCAACATGTCGGCCCTCAATTCTTTCCCTGCTTATGTCTTTTCTGAATATATGGGTGCCCCAAACAAATCTCCTTCCCGATAATCAGTAAAATACTGAAGGTCCCGGGTTCGTCTCTCTAAATCTTGGCGAAATATGTTCTCAGATGGTGCAGAGTGGAAACGTAAACAAGTTTCCCCCTTTCGATGTTCTAATATTCTGAGGTTCTTTCCTAATCTATTACCCAAGAGCTCTACTACATTTGCTGGCACTGAAAAGAATGAAAGCTGGCCTAAGGAGGATCAGAATGCAGCGCATGTTGTACTTAGCAAATACTGCAAAGCATTCTATTTCATGCTCTAATGATTCTTGCTCATTTTAAAAGCGAAAATAAGACAAGTTTCGAGCAGAAGGTGATTTATTCAATCAGTGATATGATTACCGTTTCGTTCCAGTATCTTCTGCCATCTTTTGGACAAACCCTTTATTACCTGCTCAAAGAATTTCCTGTGCTTACTGATGAAAACTCTTCTAGGCGAATTTTTACAACTTCTTCAGAGTGTCTGTACATTCAATGAATTTTGAAGTGACCGAAACAGGTGGAAATTTGAAGGCGCAAGGTCGGGTAAGTATGGATGATGTGGTAAAACTTCCAAACCAAGCCCCAGTAATTTCTGCCGCGTCTGCAAGGAAGTGTGCAGTCTGACGTTGTCGTGATGAAAGACAATGCCATTATAATTAGTAATTACTGGACACTTGTGGTGGCCCGTTGCATTTAATTGATTTAGTCAGTCACATTACCAATCCAAATTGTTGGTTCTGTTTCTGGGAAGCTTCTCATAACAGACAACACCATTCAATCGATGTGGGACTCGAACATCAAGTCTGCTGAAATAACCAAGTCGATGCAGATGGTTTTCAACACTCGATATGGATAATTGGAGAATATCTACGATCATCTTGGTCGTATAATGGGAACTGGTGTCGACTAAGTCCTTCATTTATCGCTGTTAATCTCATTTGGCCAGCCAGAGGGCGGTGCATCTTGAACCGAAAAATTTCCCGATCGAAATCTTGTAAACCACTTCTGACACAGACGTTCCGTAATAGCATGCTCTCCGTTCATAGCGCAAATGTCCCTGAAGGTTTTCTTCGCTTTCTTACCTTTTTTAAAAAATATAAGATAAAGCATGAGGTGCCTATAATATTGGTTTTGGATCTCCATTTTCAAGGTGATCTCAAGCGCATTAAATACAACCTGTCTCGTCACAAGTTCGCGACGAACAATATTGAAGAGTCAAGTACAAAAAGAATGCGCACGCGCAAAGGACAGACTGAAGTTAGCTACTTATTAGAGTGCTTGAAATTTAGTGTTAACAAAACCCGTACGAACTTATCGGCCAATCCAATACATATACATACACACACCACACACACACGCATGTACGCACCCACGCACACACACACGCACACACACACACATACACACACACACATGCGTATGTAGTTATACGCCAGAACGCCGGCATAATGGAATGGTAAGATTTCACTACGCAAGCACATCCAAAAATGGTGCATGTTTGGGCTTCTGATTTTTGGGGCAGCTTGGAGTTGCACCAAGCCGTAGAACGGATTCGAAACAGTCTGAAATTGTTTAGAAGCAATCGTTGTAAGACACTGTTGTGTCGACTCTCTTTCAGTATTGCATTATCGCTAGAACTGCAAACATGCTTCTATTGGTCGTATAATAGGAACAATCATCCTTAATGTCGATCCTTATAACACATACACACATATGTTTAGACACACCGGCACACAGTCGTATGTAGTGATCTCTTGAGCACCACCACCTCAAATATTTTTTCCTCTGTCTTCCCTTCTTGGGATCTTTCCTTCTCCTTGTTTCCGACGAAGAGCTCCGCTCGAAACGTTAAACCCTCCTTCCCTTCTTTCCTGAGCGTCAATAATACTTTAATTGTTCCACGTCCTGCGTTGCTGTGTTGTTTTTCTCTTTTTTTCTGTGTTTTCTTGTTTGGATTAACTACATATATACATACATATATACATACATATATATATGCATATATATATATATGTATATACAGACATATATATATACATATATGCATATATATATATATATATATATATATATATATATATATATATATATATATATATATATATACACACACATATATATATATACATATACATTACGTATAAGATTGGTTGTGTGTAACATTTTCATTAACTTGGTCCAACCCGAATTTAGGTACAAAAAAGGTGCTTAGAATCGTGTCAGATGAATTCTACGTGTAATTCAAAGTGTTAACCTTTGAATCTTTCTCAGAATTACGTTTAGTATACAAGTTTTTATCTATCCAAATATTCACATATACGCATGCAGGCGGATTAAGGAAAAACATGTACACACGCGCACACACATGCACAAGCACACGCAAAGCGCAGCTACACCCGTGTGTTTAAGTTCTTGACAAACTGGTGACATAGCCAATCGTTAAAATACAGATGAATAAAAGATTATCGCATTGAAATAGTACTGGAGTTGCTACGACCAGCTAAATGTTCTGATGGTGGTGTGATGCCATGCGCGCATTGTGACTTTAAACAGTAAAATTAATGCACACACCAATACATATTAGGTAATGAGGAAAACAGGAAACAAGACGGGAGGAACAAATTTTGACAATTATGTTATTAGTTTAAGGCTTAAACGGAAGGGAGAGTCTGACGTTTCGGATCCTAGTCCTTCATCAGAATAAAAAAGAGACAAAACAGAAAATAGGAAAAATAGAGGAGGAAAGATGATGAAAAAGAAAGAAAGAGGGAAGGAAAGAAGGAAGAAAAGTGTAGGGAGCCGGGTGCGTATGCGGTTCTATGGAGGAGATGTGTACTTCTAATTATATATATATATTCGTCTGTGTATTATTGATATAAATACACCCACACAGATATATATATGTATGTATGTACGTATGTATGTATGTATGTATGTATGTATGTATGTATGTGTGTATGTTGTATGTATTATGTATGTATGTATGTATGTATGTATGTATGTATGTATGTATTATGTATGTATGCACAAACAAACACAAACATATATGCATTCATTGAGTCATACATACGCACCATCAAAATCCAGGAAAATGTGAACGTTTATAGTAAATTAATACCTAATTTATAGCTCATATACTCTGACTATAAATCCTCATTTGTACCCATCATCATAGGTGCATTAGGCTATGTAACAACAGCTTTTCACAAAAAAAAAAAAAAAAAAAGAAAGGAATTACTAGGTTTTACCGGATAAAGAGCATAAGAAACTGACCCGGATTTTTCAAATCTAATCTATTAGCGGAACAATGAAGAGTTGTAAGACATTTCAAAGATTCTCCATCTGAGCGTCTTAGGATGAATAGATGCACACACTTCGATGTGTGCTTCGACAGCTCAAGTAACACGCCAATTCAACCATATATTTACAAACAGAGGGAACTCTTTTAACTAAAAAAACATTTTATCGTTTTGTTAGCAATCGACTTAAACTCTTTTAAGAACTTAAATAAATACATTACAGAAGTTACACACATACACACACATACATAGAATATACCGTACACAGTAGAACATTAGTTTGTCACTTGCGTTGTCTGTCAAGTAATACCAGCGTATGTTAGTCTCAGTGGTGTAGTAGAATCATCATAGAATGTTTTAAATGCAAAGAAGCTAATGTAGAAAAAAATAATAACAACTAGAGTGACATCAAACTGATGTCATGCAAAGTAGCTGCGAATTATGAATAAAAACAGCTTAGATATGAGCTTCTGTTTGGATTTGATCCAAACGATCATGCGGCCCAGCGTCCAGAGAGTGAGCTGATTCACGATGTCCTCCTCCCACCTCCACTTTCCAGCTGGCGCAAACGCACGGGCGGACAGCTGAAGACCTGGGCAACGACGATAAAGGAGGACCTCTCCGAACTCTCAGGTCCGCAGGTGGTCTGTCTGTGCAGATGGTACCGCGAATGGCTCGCTATCTCCAGTGACCTCGCACAGGACCGTCGAGCGTAGGCGGCCATGGTTCGTAATGCCGTTAGGACCAGGTAAGAAGCCGGTTCAACCCAACCTGGGTGAACGCCGTCACAAGTATAAGTAAGTAAACGATCTATCACTGACGTTTTCATGCTAGTGTAACAACTATAGAAGATGTGTGCATAGAACAAGCCACTATACTGAGCATTTGTTGACTTTGAAAAGGCACCTTCTGTAACCCGAAAGTCATTAAAAAAAACTACGCGTAGACGAATAGTATATAAGGACTGTACAAGCTGTGCACAGACACAATCAACAAGTTGGATGTTAGCGATGGATGTTAGCGAGGAATTTGGTATTCATCCAGGTTCAGTTCTCAGTTCCCTTTTGTTTATAGTCTTTCAGAACAAAGTGGAAGTGTTTAAAGCCGGCTGTCTTTGGGGGCTTCTGTAAGCAGCCAACCGAGGTCTGAGAGCCGAATCTATTGAAGAATTAAATAAAATATATTTAAACGTGAATGCAAAGTTTAGGATCGAGAGGTTTTAATGTTATCTATCAAAACAAAAGTTTTAGTTTGCTGGAAAGAAAAACGAACTCTGCTGTCATATATGCTGTGTGAGTGTGTGCGCGTGTGCGTTTGAGTATAACGTGTATGTAGAAATTCATTAAAATGTCCCAATATAAACTATGGATGTACAAGAAATTCTGTGAAATAATTAGCCGGTTCACGGAGGAGGATTTTATATGTAGATGTTCGGAATTAGTTAGCATTAAGAGCTCCACCGAAACATATCCATTCAAACGTACGAAGTATTACTTAGATAGGAGTTAATAGTTACCGAAGGGACCTAAAAGCGAGTCAAAGCACAAGGGAAAAACTGGAGAAACCTGATGTCAAACAATTAATGCTCTCAAACAAAATTACAAACGAACGCAGCAAGACAATGCGATGTGTAAAACCCTGAATAGCCCACAAAGCCAGTAAAAAAAAAACGAAGAACACACACACACACACACACACACACACACACACACACACACACACACACACACACACATACATAATTTAATGTAGACAGCATTAAAATGAGAGCTGCTAATAGTTTCTTGTCATAGAGACACTGAGATTATAAAGATTTATATGACGTGCCTAGCCACGCTATATAAATCTGCTTCATTTCAGTATCATTATGACTAGAAACTATTTCTAGCTCTTATTTTAAATGCTGTCTACATTAAATGATAGTTATCTCTCATTGAATGGAGTATATTTTGTTGATCCTACGTTAATGAAACAGTAAACTATACATACATACATACATACATACATACATACATACATACATACATACATACATACATACATACACACATATCTATATCTATATCTATCTATCTATAATGTATATAATAAAGGGTAGAATTAATTAATAATTAATAATTAATAATTTTACCAAGTCGTTCGGTAAGTTAAAAGAACCATTATCGGTAACCTTATACAAAAATTCTATAATTATAAGCATAATTATAATTAGGGTTCAGCAAAAATTGCTTCACCAAATACCGAAATTTAGAAATAGCAGTTGAATACTAGTGGAATAATATTTAACTGCTATTTCTAAATTTCGGTATGTGGTGAAGCAATTTTTACTGAACCCTAATTATAATTATGCTTATAATTATAGAATTTTTGTATGTATGTATATATATATTCCAACCAGTCGCCACCGCCAAGTTTGATCGCTAAATCCACAAGCTTTTTTTTTTATTCTCTCTCTGTTTATTTTCTTTTATTCCTTTCTGTTGAAGAGCATAGGCTCGAAACATAAAAGTCTTTCTCACTTTCCCGAGCGTCAAACTAATACACCTGTTTGTTGTTCATATACCTGTCTTCGTCTTTTGTTTTCTTGTAAATTTCAACTATATATATGTGTCACACACACACACACACTTTTCGGACGATTCAGAACCCTGTTAGTGTATGCTTTTTTTAAGGTGCGTTAATTAGAGAACTAGAGCTTTTAAGCTCTTATTTCTATCACTGTAGGTGTTTCTTAACACCCTAGTCACATTTAGTGATATATATGCATGTATGTATTCTTTTATTCTTTTACTTGTTTCAGTCAGTGAGTGTGGCCATGCTGGAGCACCACCTTCAGCCGAGCAAATCGACCCCAGGACTTATTCTTTGTAAGCCTATTACTTATTCTATCGGTCTCTTTTACCGAACCGCTAAGTTACGGGGACGTAAACACACCAGCATCGGTTGTCAAGCGATGTCGAGGGGTGGGGTGGACAAACACACATACACACAAACATACACACACACACACACACACACACACACATATATATATATATATATATATATATATATATATATACGCCGAGCTTCTTTCAGTTTCCGTCTACCAAATACACTCACAAGGCTTTGGTCGGCCCGAGGCTATAGTAGAAGACACTTGTCCAAGGTGCCACGCAGTGGGACTGAACCCAGAACCATGTGGCTGGTAAGCAAGCTACTTGCCACACAGCCACTCCTGCGCCTATATTGAAATAATGTGGTTATTAGCTTTACTTTTATAATAAACTACGGAAGACGGTAGGAATTATAATTTTTTATGACTTAATAGAGTTGTCGCTGTTTAATTACGTATTTAGGAGAGGTTCTAATGTACTTACGGAATTTATTTATCGATCCAGTTGTACATTGAGTAAAGGTGTTTGAAAGTTGTGGTTTCTTTGGCTTATTTGTTCCCAAACAACACTTATTTTAGTGTTGTTGACACCGCCGGATTAAATGGTACTGCCTAGGTGTCGAAACCATAATGATATTCGTGGGGCAGCTGATGATGGGGGTATGTTGGATTGTTGGTATGGCTGTGGAATAGTATTATAACACATCCTTTTGATATATATTATCATTATTATTATTTTTTAGTGATATAATCATTTTAGTGAGTATAGCCTCAATTTCTACGTATATATGTGTGTGTGTGTGTATGTGTATGTATTAATGTATTTGTGTCTGTGTCTGTCCTCTTACCACCGCTTCACAACCAGTGTTGGTGCGTTTAAGTCGATGTAATATAGCGGTTCTGCATGATAGACCGATAGAATAAGGAGTAGGCTCTAAAATAAGTCCTGAAGTCGATTTGTTTGACTAAACACTACAAGGAGGTGCTCCAGTAAGGTCGCAGTCAAATAACTAAAAAAGGCAAAAGAATAAAGAATATACATACATACACACACACACACACACACACACACATATGGAGAGTTTACGAAAAAAACAAAAGACGAAGACAGGTGGTGTACAAAACAAACAGATGTATTAGTATAACGCTCAGGAATAGAAAGTGGTCTTTTACGTTTCGAGCCTACGCTCTTCTACAGCAAGGGACACTGAAAAAACAAGGAGAGAAAAAAATGTGTGTGGTGGCTAACGATCTATCATGGCGACTATCATATATCTATCATATATATATATATATATGACCGCGTGTGTGGTAGTCTTTTTAATCATTCTATTGGCGGCACCTTCATAGTTTCGACAAATGTACGGCATTTTGAATCTGGTGAAGAAGCCATATGACTGGTATGTGTATATGTATATGCATATATCAATTTATATATTACATTTGTAAAATGTATAAATTTGCATATAAAATATGTATATACGTATATGATATATTTACACATATGAAAATATTCACTCACACACATACATATCAATATATATATATATATGAAAAATGTGTGTGTATATATATATATATAATATATATTGCACACACATTAAATATAGTTGTACATGGTGTATATCTATGTATATTATACATTTATACACACACACACACACACACACACACATATATATATATATATATATATATATATATATATATATAATATAATCGAATATAATATAATTACACAAGCGCAAGCACAGCTGTGCATTGGCGCAGATATGGCTATGTGGTTAAGCCGACCAATGGCAAGTGAATAAATTTGGTAGACAAAATGTGTGGAAGCCCGTCGTCTGTGTGTGTGTGCATGTGTGTGTGTGTGTGTGTGCGTATGTGTGTGTGTGTGTGTGAGTGTGTGTGTGTATGCTCCTCTGAGTATTTGGGCCTGTGATGTGTTTGTCTCCCCACCGAACTGCTTGATAGCGGGTTTTGATTTGTTTACACCCCTGTGACCTAGCGATTCAGCTAAAAAACTGATAAAATACGTAGCGGACTCAAAAGTAAATACTGGAGTCAATTTTCTCGACTAAATCCTACCCCAACACCTAAAAAATTATATAAATGACTATATATATATATATATATATATATAATATATATATATATATATATATATATACATACATACATACATGCATGCATGCATGCATGCATACATACATACATACATACATACATACATACATACATACATACATACATACATACATACATACATACATATATTTATGTATGTTACACATACTTCATCCACACACGACCCTCCACACGCATATATTAACACATGCATATTCTCATAGTCAGAGTGCTCTGTTAGCCCACCACCACTAAACACCAATATCAATCGAAACTCAAAGAGTACAGAATACTAGGTGGCAATATATAAAAATGAATCTCCAAATCTATACAGAAGCCCGAGTATTTGGCCCAGTATGAACATCCATCTTACTACAGACAACACCAATATCCTGACAAATCGGCAATTGTCTTCGTAATTTAGAGAGATTTTTTTTTTTTTTTTTTCGTTGTTGACTCGGGATTCAATAACAGTAGGCTTATTGAAAAATGTACCATATAATTCCAAACGACTATGGAAGTAAATCATTTCGAGTATTTGAAAATATGAAAATGTATATGATATCAGAAAACCTAAATCCGAATAGCATCCCTCTCGAATTACTGGAACATGGCGGTCTGTGATCCTGAAATTATGAGAAGACAGCCGATTCCCCAAAGAATTTTTAAATAGTTATCACCATCTTCAGGAAAAGAGATCTAAATCTTGTAGTAATTCTTTCTGAATAACATTGCTTTCTGTCGCACAGGAAAAAATTTGCAAGAGTATTTCTAAACCGCCGCCAGATCATCAAAGGAAAAGTGTGTCTCGAATCTCAGTTCTGTTTTTGTGCCTGTCGCAGTACAGTTGACTATTTTCTGTGCAAAGCGGCTATAGGTTAAAGGAAGAAAACAACAAAATCTCTTCCTTGTCTTCTACGACCTGAGCATGATTTTGACAGCGTGTAAAATGATGCAACAAGTCTTCAACGTTTTTCAGGCCACGTCATCTCACTTGTTCGTGAGGGCGCGTGGCTTAGTGGTTAGGGCATTCGGCTCATGATCGTAAGGTTGTGAGTTCGATTCCCGGCGACGCGTTGTGTCCTTGAGCAAGACACTTTATTTCACGTTGCTCCAGTCCACTCAGCTGGCAAAAATGAGTTGTACTTGTATTTCAAAGGGTCAGCCTTGTCACTCTCTGTGTCACGCTGATTTTCCCCGAGAACTACGTTAAGGGTACACGTGTCTGTGGAATGCTCAGCCATTTGCACGTTAATTTCACGAGCAAGCTGTTCCGTTGATCGTATCAGCTGGGACCCTCGTCGTCGTAACCGGCGGAGTCTTTAGAAATCTCACTTGTTCAAGCCCTGCACCACGGTATATCAGGTTACATTTTTCGTTTCACCAAACTTCCTGAACATTTCTCAATTACTTGTGAATTGAAGCAAGGTTGTACCCTCGCAGCTAGGCTCTTTACTCTTATTAGTATGGTTTCTGAACCTCTTCCGAACAATCCAGGTGTTGACATAGGATACTGCTTTGATGGCAGGAGGGTATTTATCACAGGTATATTTCGAACGCATCAATTCACTAACATCGAATATATCACAGATTTCATAACTGCTCAGCGCATATGATTATCCCCAGAGTGGATATTTGGAAGACCGGGGTCCTTGCCCAACCAGTTCCAAAGATTAACCACCTTACTACTGAAAATGATAAGAAACATATAATTGAATTAGTTCATTCAGCCTACTGAAAATTGACAAAACGAGGCTTTAATGACAAAAATCTATCCGAAAATGGCGAAACCGACGGTTCCTAAAGCTGTTGTAATCTCAGTATTACTATAATGTTGTGAAACATGGACACATTATCGCCGGGATATTAAAAGCTGGAATTTTTTCCACCAAGAAAAGCTCTGCATCATTTTAAACATTAAATATTTGGACTACATAACCAAGAATACTATCCAAGAAAAATTTACCTCTCGAAGGATTGAATCGCTGTATACGATGTTCAAGACGTGTGGTTAGA
>NC_042999.1:110094392-110171892 GCF_006345805.1 Octopus sinensis
TGAGTTGACTGTTAATATCCTACTACCAATCTTAAGAAACTCGTATGATCACCATATTGAAGTACTCTCATTTTGCTTGTAAGGTTAAGTTTTTTCACATGTCTCCAAAGGTACGATTTTTTTGAAACATGCATTGACCTCACCTGCTTTTGATCCTTCGGGGATAACTTACAATGTTTGACGCAAATCTCCTGCAAGAAGAACTGTTACTCCTCCCATAAGCGTGCTATTGTTTTTATGTCTTGGAGAGTACGGTCAAGTACCTCTAGAGCTCCACGATGTGACATAGTCCACTCATCCCAAACAATGAGGTAAGTTTGTTGGAGAACTGTTGCCATTGCAGAGTTTTTGGAAATGCTGCACATTTGAGATTCTTTCATTGCAAGGTTTAGAGGAAGCATGAACATGGAATGAGCAGTTCTTTCCCCCAATGAGGAGAGTAGCTGCAATACCAGAAGATGCAACACTAGAAGGTTAAATTTTATCTCTTCCCATTGAGGATTGCCGGTGAAAGTGACAAAAAAATCTGGTTTTCCATGTCCTGACATATGTCATAGCATCTTGTGTTCGTTCGCGCATATATCGAGGACCATCTGTGAATGATGATGGGAAGATTATATGTTACCCCATGTTTTGAATATCACACTGTCCTCAGAGTATCTTTGAGATGAACATAATTTTTTTGATTATTACGAATGTAGAGGAGACGCTGATTCTCAACTTTAGTATGCATATCAACCAGGTATTGCTGAAATAGATCACGATATATGTGTAATTGATTTGATTGTTCTGGTCTTAACATCAGTTGGTAAGAATAGAAGTCATTTGACGACACCGTTTTGTTTATAACTGGTTCTCGTGTGGCAGGTTCAATCTGCGGAATATGAAATGATAGCCATCTTGTCCATTCCACAAAATAAGAGGATACTGGAGAGCGTCATAAGAGGGATAAGTCTGTGAAACACGTTTAAGGTTGTTATCTCGAGCACGAACGAGAATATCACGATTTTTATGGGTATCACTTATCATAAGGAGGGTTACTTCATTAGGTGTGGGTTCAGCAAAACGGCGAAAAATGTCCTTTACTATAGTTTACTATGGACGTAACGAACGCAGAAACACACAAGCACTCACAGACACATACACATTCATGCAACTAAGTTTTCGAATGCACAAAGAACATACACACACATACACGCACACACAAAGCTCTGCAGGAATGAGAATATCACGGGCAACATCTGCCATAAGGATGACTACTTCATTACATGTGGGCTCATTAAAACGGCGTAATATAGTTTATTATAGACGTAACGAACAGGGAAGCACACACACACACTCACAGACAAATACACACCCATACATGTATGTATATGTGTAGATGCGTGTGTGTTTAATTGTCTCAGGCCTAACGTATAAAGATTAGTAAACATACAGTCGCACACACATACAATCTGACATACAGTCACATACATCTACTAAGACAGACACACACACACAGACATACATTCACGCACACCTCGGGCATATCTCTGTCCCTCTCTGTGTGCGTGTCTCTCTTTTTAGATGTGTGTGTCACCACAAAAATGTATGTATGCTCATACACACATACACCCTCACATATACTGACTTACATGTACTTCTCGGTCATCGGCCTAAAGTACGTGTCAACTCACACACACACACACACACATGCACACATACTCATAGACACATACACAGTAATATAGAAAATGTGACCTAGTGGTGGTGGTATAAAATGTCGTTTACGACAGTTGACTTAGAGAAAGATTATAATGTAAAATTTTTGTAATGCAAATATGCAAATGAAAATAAAGTTTATTTGGTAGCCGAAAGGTTACTGAATCTTTTGATACCCCAGACGTCAAAATCGGCAACTAACTTTTAGAATGCATAATGAACATGCGCGCACACACACACACACACACACACACACACACACACACACGAACTCTGCTTTATATATATCGATATAAGTGTGTGTGTTTGTTTTTGTCCCTGGCCCTCACGCCTCGCCACCGCTTGACAACCAGTGTTGGTGTGCTTATGTCCGTTCCCATAAAATAGCAGTTCGTCCTAAGAGACCGATAGAATAATTACTAAGCTTAAAAAAAAGTACTGGGGGTCGATTCTTTCGACTAAAATTCTTGAAATGCTGCCTGGGCATGGCTGCAGTCTAGTGACTGAAACAAGTAAGAGATAAAAAAAATATGTATACGGCTGTGTACGTGTGTGTGTGTGTACACACACACACACACACACACACACCACACACACACACACACATATATCTACTGAACAGCAACACAGTCACTCTCTGTAAACATAAAACCTTTAAAATGCTGGATTTTTTAAACCTATAATTTTCTCCAACGGCTGATTTAGATATCTACCTTCTGCCTCCCACAATTACGCCTCGGCATAATAAACAACCTTCTTCCCCACCTCCTATTACATTCACTCCACCATTTCAATGTAAAGAGCCTCCATTATTCATATGTTCATATTTTACCATTTTTATTATGTATTTTTGTATTTGTATAAGTATTTTTAAAATATTATTTAGAGTTTTCTCCTTTGCTATCATTTATTAACTCTAAATTTTTTAAGACATGATATTTTTTTTTTTTTTGACAGCAAATAGAAAGCTTGAAAATTTCTGAAATATTCACATCTATCAGAAAAGAGTTGTGAATACTCTTACCTGTACGGACTTAGATCGTCCTTCATATTTCTATCCACTAAAATTTGCTTAAGTATCCTTAGATGTATATGTGGTAGAGAACATGTTTTGTGTATGATGTACATTTGCTTCCGTCTGCATACACCTGTAGTTATATAACTATGTGTTCTTGAGTATATATTTATCTCTACACATACATGTAGTTTGGGTGTCATATACCATATGTATCATTCGACACTAGACACCCCTACCTACATATGGTTTTATGGATATCAGTACACTTTAATTCATTTTAAATCCTTTATATACATATGAAAATTTGCGTCAAGGAATGTGCATCTGTGTGTGTGTGTGTACGCATTGTTGCTGTATGTACCCTTTCATTGATGCATTTAAAGATATTTATACGTATGAGCGTGTAAGTGTATTTATCTATAGATATATAATATAAATTTACATATACAGATATTCGACCCTAAACGTATCATTTTTGCTTATGTATGAGCATGTGTATATGTGTATACTTTTGTATAGAATTCATGTATGTATACACATGTGTATGTCTCCCCCTCTCTCATATATGTGTGTGTGTATACATACGCACACATGCACACACACATATGTATGTGTGTACATATATATATATATGTATATGAGCTTATTTGTTCGGTTCTGTATATATATTATCTAGTTCATATTTTATACGTTTGCGATAGTGGAATCTGTATACAAGGTTACGTGGTTACATTCTTCTTTCGACATGTATATATCATATGTATATGGTGATCATATATTTACATTTACACACACCCACATGTCTGTGTGGGTGTGTTTGTACACACATATATATCTTCTAATGTAATAAAAACCAAATGTATTTTAGTAAAATTTCTGAAAATGTTCACAATAAGCTTTCTATGAATTCGTCTTCAGCTTCTATGAATACTTCAATGCGGGATCGGAATCGTCAACACGCCTACACTAACTGGTCTGTATCCATTTCAAACAGCACCTGGATCAATGGTTCTCAACTGGGGTCCATGTGGCCCTTGAAGGTCCATTTAAGATTTTTGAGGGTCGATGCAACAAAAGAGTAACATGGTGATCCACAATAGAATTTTGAGGGCTCCTGACAAAATTTTGCTTTAGGCGCAGGTTTTGGTATGTATTGGGAGAAACAGCTAAGATTCTTTCTCTAACATTTTACATAGTTCAACCTAAACAAGTTAATGTGAGAAAAACAAAATAGGAATTTTGAAAGGAGATTCTATAAAACCAATTTTAATACATCGAATGGCTTTAGGGGTCCTCCAAAACAAAATAGTAAGCAAGGGGATCTATAGTTAGAAAATGGTTGAGAATCCCTGACCTGGACAATGGCAGCCTTCAATGAAGTTATTGTATTGTGAGGATGTCGATTAGTCTCTCTTTCAAAAGCGCACCGAACGCAGTATTCAATGGGATTTAGATCTGGCATTTTGTGATGATTGTCTAGCATTCATTCTTGAATTACGCGGGCTTTGTGAGAAGGTGCTGTACCTTGTTGAAATTCGTGTGGTTTTCTAATGGTCTTCACTCCAGCATTTTAATGTATTCAGTAGTATTAATTGTGAGACCCTGCGGAAACTTGACATGTCATACCATTCATTACTCATCTCTATGAAAACCAGCACTTTTGCGGGAAACTTTGTGTGAATCACTCTGGGGACATCAGAAGGATCTGCACATAACTATCTGTTATTTCTCCTGTTAGACTTTCGGTCTTAGTTAAGGTTTTTCTCATCAGAGCAGAACCAAAGCATGCCATGTTCGTTGGGGGTTTTAATGTTTTTAAGTAAATGCATGGTACGGATGAAACGGTTTTCATGTGTATTTGTAGATATGAATTGATCTCTCCTTGGTAGATTCGACTTGGATCGAATGTCTTTGTGCCACAGCTCTGATAGACCACTCCGATACCTTGAAGTTCTTTGGCGATGACTCAGTTATTTTCAGGAATCACTAATCGATGATGCTTTGATCCCATTGTATGAATTACAGTTCTCTTATAATGTCCAAATATGTAGAATGCTTTTTTCTCTGTGATACAGTTGAAATATTCCCGTAAGAGGTTTCCAATTCCATTGGAACTTAGTGTACAAAAAAACCATGCTTGACAGGTACTTATTTTATTGAACCCGAGAGGATGAAAGCCAGAGTTGACCTCGGTGAAATTTGAAAATTAGAACGAGAAGACAGACGAAATGCTTAGCAGCATTTCGACAATTGAGACAGAAAGGTAATGAGATATATGAGAAAGTAACCATATATAAAGAATAGATTTAATCAAAAGAAAATCATCGAAGTTAACGGTCTATTGAAAAAGTGAGGGGCAAAACTATACTAAATACAATGGGAGCGTTTATTTAAAGTGCATTTAATTGTAAAGTATTTTTAAAGTACAATGTGTGGCGTTATCCGAGAGTCTCATTATTTAAAAGAGTGATCGATTGTGGGTAAAATTAAGCGCTAAATAATGAATAAAATAATAAGCTGAAAAAAAAATTACGAATTTACAAACATTTTTTTCAAGGCAAGTAAGACTATAACATAATTATCATTATTATACCCGAAGAGATGAAAAGCAAAGTCGACATCGGCGGGATTTGAACTCAGAACGTAAAGACGGACGAAATACTGCTAAGCATTATAGCCGGCGTGCTTACGATTTTTTTTTTGCTATCTTCCTTAAATATCGGAAATATTAAATATTAATTACCTTTTTTGGATATTATTATTATCATCATTATTATTGTGAACTGGCAGGATCGTTAGCACGCCAAGTTAAATACTTAGCGACATTTCGTCCGAGTTTAAATTCCACCGGGGCCAACTTTGCCTTCCATCTTTTCAGGATCGATAAAATAAATAGCAGTTGAGTACTAGGATCCATGTAATCGATTAGCCCTTTCCCTCAAAATTACAGACCTTGTGCCTATAGTAGAAAGGATTATTATTATTATCATTATTATTATTATTATTATTGAGTGAGAGAGCAGTGCATGCCATCAAAGTGACACTGGGGTAAAATATACGAAGCCCAATATACCCATCATGACTACCCGTCTGATAAAGGTACACCAGGCACATGCATCACAACCATATGTGCGCGACATGGTGATCTCATATCAAGATAAACAGCACATGACCTTGCAGGTGGGGCCCAGTTAGAATTTTCTTCAGGTTGAGTAGCCCATCCCGCTCAAAAGGTCTCTGAATAAGGGTTGTTTAAGGATGTTGAAAGAACCACCCATGTTTCCAGAGGTGAATTATTCAAACCCCAAAGAATCCCCCCCAACACATGGCCATGATGCTCCCCCATTACTTCTGCTCGTGATCAGAGATGCACATATCGTCAGCCACTAAGGGACATGCTCAACTGGTTAAGGTCAAACAACTGACAAGCAAATCTGTGGTATTGAGCAGAATATTTGCTGTAGCCCATCTTTTATACCAAGACAAAACAATGTACATGATAACACTTCCAATCAGTTAAGATCAGAAGCCATGAGAGCCACTGCCTGGTACTGCATCAGGGCATTTATTATTATTATTATTATTATTATTATTATTATTATTATTATTATTATTATTATAACAGCTAAAATTAAATATCCTAATTTTATTACCGTGAAAAATCTTAACATTAATACTCCAACAAAATTATCATAGTGGTTGGTAGTATAAGAAAGATTTTTTCTAATCTTGTGGGACATCTTAAGCGTAATTTTTCAAACATATTAACAAAATTATTCACACATCACAAGATTTTTTGAATTTCCATGCAACAATGAATATCAACTACTACCGCTCGTGTATGACGAAGCGTTTCTTACTTGAGCCCAAGAAACTGTATTCAATATTTGGTCTTTTCAATTCCCAGGTTTTTACCGCCGATGATGTAGCATTAACCTTATCCTTTCCCTGAAGATGTGTAAATGGTTACGTAATCTAGACTTGAAATCAATTGCTGCAGTGCCTATATATATATATATAAAGGCTACGGTGTATTTATAAGCAATATTCTTAGACATTTATTGGTCAACAGACATTCAGTTGATCTTCAAATATACTACCGAAAGTAGTATATTTGAAGAATATATAATAGTAGTACAATTATTACTGCTGTTCCAATTACTACTACCGTAAATTAGATCATTATTGCTATCATTAAGGCAATTCACCCGGCTACTCAGAATATTTAAATTATGACTACAACTAAAGTCGTTGCTAGCCATATGATTAATACTAAACATACTGCTGGGTTAATTTTGGTTGCAGGTAACCGAACCGACGATAACAAGGAGCGTTTTGTTATCAATCGAGTCAAAGTTCGGATAGTGCACATTATTACCGACATTTTGGTTTACAGAATAATCATCACCCCCACCATACTGTACGTAACCATTATTTGTGTCATCAACAGAAGGATTTCAGTTTTAAGTAACAAAACTAGGAGTATTATGATGTTCCAACTTATCCCCATCGCTAAAAGTATTCATTTCATTTGTGCAGGAGCAGGGTTTAAAAACAGGAATAGAAACTATAGCATTCTTAGAATGGAACAAATTTTTCAGTTTATTATGGTCAATAGCTTCAATGTTGTCAACAAAATTAGGTGTGGTTGAATATGAAAGTTTGATAGTTTGTTTCTTATATTTTCGTACATTTGCAAAAGGTAAAGGGAATTACGCTCTAAAGCTTTGAAAAATATTTCTGCAATTTGAGCCATTCATTTTTTTTCTGTATGAATGATCATACACAAAATTTCTCTGCAATCCAGGGTCGGGTATTCAAAGAAACCCCGATGTTCGGACTGGTATGTTTATATGTAACTGGAGGTTTATCCACTTCATGTCACATGGAATTTTCATGAGAAGACTTATTAGAATGTTTACTCAAGTCAGAAGCATGTTGGTTATGTAAAGCCTTACTTATTACATAATCTTTAGAATTATACTTTTTCCGATGAGTTTGATTTTTAGATATAGGTATACGAAAATTGCTACAAGTTGCTTTGACATTACCACACATGCTACGTATGTTACTACACGATATATCACCACGATATTCTGCACGTATATTATCAATCAAACATCGTGCTGTTTGATTTGTCGCCAAATTTAATATCTCCATCCTACGTTAAAGTTTCTTGTTTCATTTTGTTTGGTTATTAAAAAATCTCTTCTTTCATACATTCATCGTATTTCGCCAAAATATATGTCAGAACAACACCTGATGAAATGCAGTAGTTATGTAACTATACGAATTTATGTGACGTTATATTTGAGAATAAACTGCGCTTTCGAAACGTGTGCAGTGACATTTTAAACTATCCATTTTATTTTTGTTTACGAACTGATATACCACATAATAATGTACCAATTATACATTAGATATATTTGGAGGCTATCCGGGATCAGTAAACAATTGTTCAACTTTGTATGGACCGTTGTACTGACTAACTGAATTACCTGAAATGCTTTTGAAGTAATCTGTTTAGCCTAAAATGCGCATAGAGTCAATTTGCCAAAATCTATTTGATCCCCTCTATATTACGATATATATATATGTAATAATGATGATGATGATAATAATAAAAATAATAATAAAAATAATAATAATAATAATAATAATAATAATAATAATAATAATAATAATAATAATAATAATAATAACAACCAAAGTAGAAAAATATTAATTTTGCATATATATGATACTTAGTGCTCCACGGCTGTTTCATTAAGGTTAACATCATTAATTACGTAATTTTGATTAATATTCTAATTTAAATTATGTATTGCAGTTACGTAATTAAGGAATTAATGTTTGTTGCAATCATATATATATATATATATATACATATATATATATATATATATATATATATATATATATATATATATATATATATATATATATATATAATTAAGAGCTCAATTATGTGTGTGTGTGTGTGTGCATGTATACTGAGACATAAGTATTTTAATATAAATGCACATACATATGATACATTTATTTATACACACCCATACATATGTATATTTTCATAGCTATCTATATGTATATGAGGCACTTGTTTATATACATCCATATATATACATATTTTTATCTATATATATATATATGTATATTTTATATCACACACACACAGTGGAATTTGAATTCGAAATGTAAAAGAGCCAGAAGAAATGCTGCTAAGCATTTTGCCAGCTGGTGCCATCTTAAAAATGGAAGGATAATATGAAGATTGGCTTAATGGTTGATGAAGAATAATATGAAGACTGACCCGTTATCTAACACATTATTAAAAGATGGAGAAAACTTATGTACAAATGTCACAACAACACCCTTTGAAAGTGTGTGTGGGTACAATGCATATATATTCCACAACAACCACATCGAAGTAATTCAATTTCTGTGTGAAAACTCAAACAGTGCAGTTCGCCTGAACAACATCTGAGAATTCTTCAGGGCAACAGTGTGTGTCCGACATGAATATTTCCCTTTCCCCTGCAATATTCTGTATGCATTTTCCTCATTCTTGTTATCCTTTCTAAACACATGACCCATTCTTCTCATCTCTCTGTCCTCTGCATTTAATTGTCTTCCTCTCTTTCAGCAATGCTCCACTCATCAATTGGACCATTCCCTTTTTTTCTTTTACTTTTTCCAGCCTTTTCTAGTTCTTTGGAACTAAATTTATTGATCCATGGAAATAAAAGGTACATTGAAACTAAGAAAAGATTTTGACCCCAGAACATAAAGAACAATACCACAAAACATTCTGTCCAGAGCTCTATTAATTCTGCTAACCAACATCTGCACAATGATAATAGTAATAGATTACATTGATTTTTCATGTAAGCATTGTCTGAATAATAAGAGAAAGAAGTAGATGGAAATCAACTACATTAACATTTTTACCAGTCTGCTTTAGGGTAAATGTAGCACGAAATAGAAGTGATTAAAGTTGAAGCTAATTTCTATCACTTTATATCTCTGTCTCCCTCTCTATCTCTCTCTATTTCTCAGTGAAAATACATATATTTTATAGCATTATAGTGGCTTTTGCTGACAGCAAAGCAGTTTATGTGTGTGCACACGCATGCACACACAAACACACACACTAGGTGCAAGGGGTATTCAAAAACAATTATCAGTATATTACTCGCTTCAAACTAATTAAAGGGTTTCCTTTTGGATGCCATTGCAGATAAAAGGTTAACACAAGAAATAAAAAGACAAGCAGTCATTGTTGACACATGTGCAGAGCACAGAAATTTAGGAATTGTCAACTTTCAAATTGTTCCAGGATCCATCTGATGGGGATGTTTCAATTGTATGAAAAAGAAAAGAAAATGTTCTAAACATATGGATACTATAAAAAACACTACAACTTCTTCAGCTGGTTCAAGAAATTATCAGTGACAATCCCAGAGAGTCAATGACAGTCTTTGTCAAAGAAATTCTGGTATCAGAGTGGACTATAAGAATTGGGGTACATGAGGGAACTTAATACAAGTTATGTGCATTGAGGATAAGTCAATTCATGTCTGCAAAGTCATAGAAAAACTGTTTGATCCATGACAAGCAGTTACTTAACGAACTTAAAAGCCTTCATGAATATGGTATATTTTGGTTCTTCTTTGATGAGAATAACTTCAACCAAGTTGAAAAGTCTAACTGGAGAAATGACAGATGGTTATGTGCAAATTCATCTGATGTCCTCAGAGTCATTCACTCAAAGTTTCTAGTGTACAGGTTTTAGGATTGGTTAGTAATGAAAGTCATGTCATACCACCTCACATCTTTCCACAATCTTAAAATAAGTGCTGCTGGATATATTGAGATGCTGGAGACAATATTTAACCCCTGGATCAAAGAAGGGTGTAATGGAAGAGCATAATTATTTCAACAAGACTCAGCACCTTTTTAAAAAGCTCACATAATCCAAGAATGGATGCCAGACAATCATGTAACACCAAACTTGTGGCTTCCAAACTTGTCAGATTTAAATCTCATGGACTAATGTATTTTGATTGTTGGTGAAAGGGAAACTAATCAAGTTCCTCACAGTACAATAGCTTCACTGAAGGCTGCTATTATCAAGGTGAAGCTGAAAATGAGTAAGAACCATTTACCATAGACATGTCAATGATTCCTGTCTCACACTGAAGCAGAAAGCAAATTTATAGAATAACATCAGAAGAATGTTATTACTGAGAACATGTCTCTCTTTCTCTTTTGCTTGTTTCAGTCATTTGACTGTGGCCATACTGGAGCACCGCCTTTAGTTGAACAAATCGACCCCAGGACTTATGCTTTGTAAGCCTAGTACTTATTCTATCGGTCTCTTTTGCCAAACTGCTAAATTATGGGGACGTAAACACACCAGCATCGGTTGTCAAGCAATGTTGGTGGGACAAACACAGATAATTTTTCAAGTAATTATCACCAAATATTTCAGTACAAGTTAAAAATAATCCTTTAAAAATTTAAGTGAACTTATGAATAAATATTTTAAGTAAAGCATTTTTTTGATATAAAAGTTTTGGACAGCTTCAAATGAAATTAGGAAGAGAACTCTTTGAATTTAGAAACATATCTTTTGATGATATCATAAGAACTGGTCTGTAAAATTCATAATAAATTAGTTAATTTATGAAGTAGTTACTGAGTTACATTAGGAACAAAATTCATGGCTCAAATTGTTTGCTTTCTTTCCCCCACCCCCCAAAAATTGATAGACTTATTAACAATTTTTCTTACTGAATATAGGAGTCAATTTTCCTGTGAAATTATAAACTAGTTCCTCAGACATTTCTTATCAAGTATATCAGTATATATAAATCAATAGGCCTTACAGGAAAAATTGGAAACAAATCTGTAAACGTATTTAGTACATCAAATAAAGAAACAATGAATAATTTTATCAATATTGGGCATGAAAGAAATCAGATAGTAGCTCCCTGAACTTTTTCCAACCTGTCTTTACTCTGGCTACTATACTCTCAAAGCTACCACCTCCCATGCTAATTATATCTCCTAGGTAACAGAGGCTATTGACTACTTATAGTGAGCCATCAAAGCATTTAAGAGAATCTATTTCCGGTGTGCTCATAGTATGTACCACTCCAATACATCGGTCACATATGAAGCTTTCTTTGTTAGTCTGCCCATGATTCCATTTACATCTCTTGTGTGTCCGTTGCTTAGAATAGGTACAGGCTATGGAGTTTATACCTACTCCTTCTCTGCATATCTTACAAAGCCATTTCCCTAAAGATTCTAGGGTCCTGTGTTCTTTCCAATTTACTAAAACCTTAGTCTTTGCTAAGTTTACTTTGAGATTACTTCATAGCTTCTATATTAGGAATCTCCATTTTAATCCCATTATAGTTTTAGCTATGCAAATTAAGTCATCAGTATACAGAAGCTCCCAAGAACATCCATTCTTAAATTCCTCTGTTATAAGCTGTAGGACTATTTTGAATTTGAGAAGACTAAAGATTAAATCTTGATGGATTCCTACTTTTGCACGAAATTGTAGTTGACTCTCACTTACTGCATCCTTGTACATAGCTTGTACAGAGCTATACATGTAGGAATATGCATGTGTGTTGTGTGTGTGCATGTGTGTGTGTGTTCAAGACTTTTGGAGATAAGGTATGCTTCAGAAGACCTGGCAAGCCAAGGTAGATTGTTGCCATGGCTAATGCCAGTGTCACTTGACTGGCTTCTCTGTCAGTAGCATGTAAAAGGTACCATTCAAGCATGGTCGATGCCAGTGCCACCTGACTGACACCCATGCTGGTGGCACATAAAATGCACCAGTCTTGTATGTATATGTATGTATATATATGTATGTATGTGTGTGTGTATAAATATATATATAAATGTATATGTGTATATATATACATATGCATATATATATATATATATATATAATCTATTTTAATGCATCACTACACACATTTCCATAAATTGCATGTTTCTAATGATCATAGTCCATACTCCTAAGATGATTGCAGTACAATCTGTTCATTTCATCAGGCAACATAGCTATATCACCTGATGAAATGAATGCATGAACTATGATCCACCTGATGTCTATGGATACTAAAGATTGTGCTGTAATAATCCCAGGAACATGGACAATGTTTGTAAGAAACATGATTTGTAGAAACCTGCATAATGATGTATTAAAATATTTAGAAGTTCCATCCATGGATTATTATTATTATCATTACATTTATTACACATTATACCAGCCCACCTTGATACAACCCATAAAACTGCTTTTGCAATTTGGTATCATTAGACTGTAGCTGGCATAATAAAATAGGAGTATTTATATGTGTACTCAAAAACATTTCCTGAAACAAACTTAAAGTATATATATATAGATATGCATTTTCAGTGGTTTTGGAGGGTGTGGTAATTTAATAAAAGGACTCTGATATAGCAAAAGTTAAATGTATTTTAAAAAAGTACATAGGCGTAGAAGTGGCTGTGTGGTAAGTAGCTTGCTTATGAACCACATGGTTCTGGGTTCAGTCCCACTGTGTGGCCACCTTGGGCAAATGCCTTCTACTATAGCCTCGAGCCGACCAAATCCTTGTGAGTGGATTTGGTAGACAGAAACTGAAAGAAGCCTGTCGTATATATGTGTGTGTGTAGATATATATATATATATATATATATATATATATATATATATATATATATATATATATATGTGTGTGTGTGTATGTTTGTGTGTCTGTGTTTATCCCCCGCAACATCACTTGACAACCGATGCTGGTGTGTTTACGTACCCGTAACTTAGTGGTTCAGCAAAAGAGACCGGTAGAATAAGTACTAGGCTTACAAAGAATAAGTCCTGGGGGTCGATTTGCTCAACTAAAGGCGGTGCTCAAGTATGGCCACAGCCAAATGACTGAAACAAGTAAAGAGTAAAGCAAATGTGAATTTTTCCATTAATACTATAATTCTTTCTACTGTAGGCACAAGGCCTGAAATTTGAGAGGTGGGGACAAGTCAGTTTCATTGCCCCCAGTACACAACTGGTACTTATTTTATACTATAATGAGGACAAAAAATACAAAATATCTTTTCAATGTTATTGCTTTGTTGTTGTTGTTGTTGTTTTGTGTGTGTGTGTGTTTGCATGCCCACAGATATCTAATTATGAATAAACATCCATAAATGTTTATGCCTCTGCAATCGATATATTTAGAGCACCCAGTAGAAAAACATCCAGCTTGGAAGTTAAAAGTTTGTTTTTAATTTCTAACTCTGCATCTTTGCAACACCTGAGTATAACAGGTGGAGAGCATGAAAAGAGGAACTGAAAATGCTTATTTTCCACTTTTTCTTGAAGCTCAAAAAACTAAGCTGAATAACAAATTACTCATTTCTATTACTATTAGGCAATTTTTTTGAAAGGCAAATAATGCTAGTCATGGAATTTTTAGGAGAAAACAACAAAGATAGTTTACTATTGCCTTCCTTTGGGTATTTTTTTTCCCCTTTTACAAGACAACCATGTTGTCAAGTTTAGCCAATTTTGAGAAAGTGGAGGAGTGAATCAAGGTGAGAGAGAAAGAAAGGACAAAGCAGAATAATCCCAGTTCTTGACTTGTACTTTATTTATTCTAAAGAGCTGAAAGATTCAACTGACTTTGCATGGGATTTGAACTCAGAGCATGAGGGACTGAAATGAAATACTCTATGACATTCATCTATTAGATACCTTAAAGTTATAGTCAATTCAAGGTATTTAATAATTAATAAGCTTGGTTATATCTGCTGCATAACAAAAATATTACAATAACACATACACATCCCAGCAACACACACACACATACATATAATATATATATATACACACACACACCGTGCTTGAGAAGATATATATATATATATATATATAAGGGTGTGGTTAGAAGCTTGCTTTTCAACCACTTGGTTCCAGGTTTTGTCCCCCTCTGTGGAATCTTGGACAAATGTCTTCTACCATAGCCTGAAACCAATCAAAGCCTTTTGAGTGGATTTGGTAGACGGAAACTGAAAGAAGCCTATCATATATCTGTATATATATATATATATATATATATATGTGTGTGTGTGTCTACATGTGTGTAAATGTTTGTGTGTCAGTGTTTGTCCACCCAACATCACATGACAACTGATGCTGGAGTGCTTACATACCCGTAACTTAGCGGTTCGGCAAAAGAGACCAATAGAATAAGTACTAGGCTTGCAAAGAATAAGTCCTGGGGTCGATTTGCTCAACTAAAAAAGGCAGCACTCCAGCATGGCCACAGTCAAATGACTGAAACAAGTAAAAGAGTAAAAGTGTAAAGCTAGTAAAAAAACAGACTAATACATTTCAGAAGATATGTTTCAGCATCTCATGATGCTGAGTTGAAATAAAAGACAATCTACTATGAATCATTAGAGTTGATATCCTTCACATGAAGAAAAGAGATTCCCCATTATATTTAGTTGTTTTGCTTCAAATTTTGAGTTGGCAATCTGTTATGGGTTGACTTCTACTCTCACCAGTTTCTCCTACCTAATAATTCAATAAATCAAGTGTTAGCAATATACTGGGATTGTGTCAATCAATTATAGTCGCTTTCGTTTCTCTCTCTCTCTCTTTACAAAGCAAAAGTATTTTAGATAATTTACAAAAAAAAAAAAAATATATTGATTTGCCTTAGCTATTCTGGTGATATTCTATTGAAATTATCTCCCTTCACTAACAGCTCTACTCAAGAATGAACTTGTGTGTCCAAATAGACAGATGTGTACTTAGATATAATATTTACTGTTGTGGTGGCGTAAATTATATTCTTAATGATGATGATGCGGTTGGCTGGTATCAAAAATAGTCAATATTCAGAGGTGTGCAGGTGCCAGTTAATGGTGGTGATGGTGGAAATTATGAGTGAAGAAGTGGAGGAAATTATGAGATATGAATAATATAATGGTGAATTAAATTTAAAATCTGCTAATATGCATGTAATGAATGC
Organism: Octopus sinensis; assembly: GCF_006345805.1. Lineage (NCBI taxonomy): Eukaryota > Metazoa > Mollusca > Cephalopoda > Octopoda > Octopodidae > Octopus > Octopus sinensis. The sequence goes on from NC_042999.1 coordinate 110,110,179, forward strand.
TTATGGAGTTGTTGCTGGTGTTGATCATTAGGTTTGTGGTAGGTCCAAGGCTTGCTGAGTCATTAATGACAGTAATGGTAGGTATACTGTGTGATAATTCTAATGGAGGGATGGGTATTAATTATGTTTATAATAAAGGTTAATGGAAAAATTGATGATCAATTGATATTGGAATGAATTTTATGGAATTATAAATTTAAATATTTTACATAGATATAAAGACCTCAGCCTCATATTTACAGAAAAGAAATGTTGTTTGATGACTATGCTTTTTTGTAATATTGACTTACAAGTAAATATTGACATATAAATAAATGTTAATAAAATTGTGATATCTCTATGACATATTTTCAAAACTTACAATGTGATTGCTGAAAAATTATTGCAGTCTTGAGATGAAAGTATATATATATATATTTTTTTTTTGCTACTAGCTGATGTTATAAAATATGTTAACAATTGTGTTGTCATCTGAAAACCATAAAGTTTTTATGAAGTCATTTATCTAGTTTTTATATATATATATAAAAAAAGGAGTAGTTTTTATAGGACTCAAGAGCAATTTTCTACAAATGAAGCTCTTGTGTGATCATATACAAAAGCAAAGTTGTTGTAAGGTTATCTCAGAATACTTATTTACCAATGGAGATGTTAAGTTGGCCAAAGACTACCAACTTTCAACCAAATTATTATAAAGTCATTTGACACTCACCGATTACTAACCAAGCCTGTTAACTGTAACTTTTACTTCTTTCAGTCACTGTGCTACAGCCATTCTGGAGCACTGCAATTTCTAAATTCTATTTTCATTTTTAAATACCAAATTGCTGGAAAATTTCTTTACTGGAATTAACATCCTTCAAATACATACTTTGTCTTAGTCTTACATAATTATCCCTGAATGGATTCTTGTAACCACTTAACATACTTGACATGTTGATGGTTCCCTAATTGATTGCAATATTTAACTTTAGGGTTCTACTATATTATATCAAACCATTTTTCATATAAAAAATATCACGTATTGACACATTCCTGCTTAATATCTGCTTAAGTCTGAAACTGAAAGGAAGACACCACAAGAACTCAAAATAGACTTCAAAGCAAAAGATAAACAAAAAATAAACAAGCTTTAGAAACCTTTAGAAAAGCCAACTCTTTTATCTCCTATTTAGGGCAGGGTGGAACTAAGATAATCTCTATATAAAATAGGACATAAAAAATAAACAAACCAAAGATGCTAAGAAAGAGAAAAATAAAAAATACAAAAAGGTGAGTATGTCATACATGGATATGGTGGCTTAGAAATAGAAGATGGTTATTTATCTTCTCTGTGAATAATAGTAAAACAGTTATATATAAAGATTCCTTTCTGATCTGCTAATGAAGCAAACAGAAAAAAATATTAGATCAAACAGGGAATGAAAAGAAAGAAAGGAAAATGAAAATGGAAGCTAGACTATTTCTTCATCTGTCTGGTCTTTGTGTTTTATTGAAAAATATGAATAAGAATGTTGTCCAAACTCAGCGAAGCTTAGCTGATAAGGTGATGGCGTAAAAGAAGGTGAAAGAGCAAATCTAGTCGCCCGTTCACTGTTTTGTCTGGTGTTAAGAGAAGCGAACACTTTACCGGTGCTGTACCAAGGTTGATAATCTATTCACATCAGCTCTAATGTGTGAATGTTTTTAAAGTTAACATAACCTAATGGGTTTAACATAAGATTAACTACCAGTCTTTCTTTTCATTATATCTTAGATAAAAATGATAAGCACAACAGTGAATTAGGAATTTCTATTCAGACATAAAGCATCTCATTTTAGTAGGTTCAGTACCAGTAATATTTTTGCTGAATCAATATAGTATCACCAATTGTACAGTGTAGATGAGGGGTTTATAATATATATTGATTCAACAAAAATATCACTGTACCGAAACCTTGTATCCAATAATCTGAACTTGGAAATACTGCTGTAACAAAATGTATTTTGGTAGTTTTGTATGCCAGGGATAACTGCATCAAGAGCTGTGAGTGTTACATATACTACGATCATTTTGAGCAAAAAGAATGAGCTAGATTAAATAACTGATGACAGGAATTTTGTAGTCAGATTTAGCTGAGACGGATTTAGCTGTTAATTGATTAAATATTAATAACAGAACAAGTGAGAAGTTAGCAAGATAGCAATGTGCAAGAGAGCTTGTAAAAAATCCAGTGCCTTTAGTTTTGGTTCAACTCCTAGATAAATCATATATCAAGCTCCATGTACTATTTAATTTACTATATAAAGTAGAAAACTGACTTAAATAAGAAGAGATGAATTTACAGTTGTAACTTTGATAATAAGAGAAAAAAAAAGGGAAAACTGAGTAATAGGTATGCTTGACTGGGGTTCACCTTGGAGTTAAACATCAACAGCAACTCTTAAATTGGTTAATTCTGCATCAATAAGTCCTGTGAAAAAGAATTTTCACTGAGCAGGGATACTCAATAACAGAAACTATACTTCTACTAATACTATCAGCATCATTAATAATGTGGAGGCATGTGGCTTAGTGGTTAGGGTGTCAGCATCATGATTGTAAGATTGTGGTTTCGATTCCTGGACTGGGTGATGCAATTTTCTTTTTGAGCAAAACACTTCATTTCACGTTGCTCCAGTCCACTCAGCTGGCAAAAATGAGTAACGCTGCAATGGACCGGCGTCCAATCCAGCTGGGGAACACATACGCTATTGAAACTGGGAAACCGGGCCCATGAGCCTAGCTAGGCTTTAAAAGGGTGCATTTATTTATTTTATTATTTTATCATTAATAATATTTCTGTTTTGACTGATGGTTTACATGCCCATAGTGTTGCTTGATCAATGTTGATCTGGTGCTGTGCAACAGCTCTAGTAAAGTTAGGCAATGCTATGAAATTCAGTAGAACTTCATAGCGTCAGTGCCTCAAGTAACAATACTTCTATTAAAACCATACTTCTGATTTAAGCTCTGCTGTTTATCTTGCTCATCCTATAATCACATCCATATCTACCAGCTCATATTACATGACCTCTTCTGACCTTCCTCATACCTTTAACCATTTTCTATGCCAGTTCCTGAATTGTAAAGCTTTTAACTAACATTTGAAGAGTTCACTGTTTGGTAATACTGCAACATTTGTTACTTCTATTTTCAATAAATATTTTCATTTCTTTTTGCCCCTTTTTTCTTCTTTTTTTTATTTTCTCTTCTCTTGAATGAAAATTATCAAAATTTGTAGTGTTAGATTTTAAAGGATAGTATTACACCTTCTCCTCGCCTTACAACTGAGTTCTGTTTTGACTGACAGGTCATTAATTAATCTGGTCGTAATTAGTTAATCTGGTCGTATATTGAGAAATATTTATATTTTTCAACACTATTTTCATTCAAACGGAACACATGCTTGAAAGCGACTGAGTCAGAGACAGTGGCATACAGTGGATGCCTGGGTCTGAAGAAGTCCTGCATTGCCAGATGCTGTCATAGTTACCATACACACAGCTACCCAGCATCTGAAAATCGATTTTTATTTATTTTATCCTTTTATTCCTTTATTCTTTTATTTGTTTCAGTCATTTGACTGTGGCCATGCTGGAGCATCACCTTTAGTCGAATAAATTGATCCCAGAACTTATTCTTAGTAAGCCTAGTACTTATTCTATCAGTCTCTTTTGCCGAACCGCTAAGTTACGGGGACGTAAACACACCAACATCAATTCTTAGGCAATTGTGGTGGGACAAACACAGACACAGAAACACACACACACACACACATAAATATACAACAGGCTTCTTTCAGTTTCTGTCTACAAATCCACTCACAAGGCTTTGGTTGGCCCAATGCTATAGTAGAAGACACTTGCCTAAGGAGCCATGCAGTGGAACCGAACCCAGGACCATGTGGCTGACAAGCAAGCTACTTACCACTCAGCTACTTCTGTGCCTATGATTTATTTATTTATTTATTTTTCTATTTCCTTATTTTTGAGGTCATAAGTGTGGATGGTCGTAAGTGTCATAGGTTTAAGTCAAGGCAAAGGTGTATTATAAAACATGTTTTAATCATAAAGGATGAGGCATATTAATGCAAACTCATTAGGAGAATGACAACTAGCTAATTAGCAAAACAAATACATTGACACATTGACAATAAATAAAAGATCTGAAAATAATAAAACATTCAAGGATAGAATGAAAATATTAATGATACTATATTTTCAAAGTAAAACAGCTGTTAGAAATGTTTTATATCTCCACTTAAAATGTGATTTTATTTGAGTAAGATAACTACTTCTCTTTTCTCATCAATGTTATTCCTGTCAGTCAAGTCAACTGGAGACAGATGGTAGACAAAATAGCTTTTTTATGATATTTAGTTTAGCACATCATATTTATGAGTTCAGATTTTATTACTCTGACTGGTTGATAAAGTTAAAACCTGTAGACTGATGTCTATCTTTGCGATAACTTTTTTCTCACAGTAGCATGCATGGCCCAAAGGTGGGTTGTAGTAATATATTGGTGGAGTGTGGTTTACTTCAGAATGAGGGGCATAAGAAACAAATAAGAGAACAAAACTATAAATCTTTAATTAAAGCCTTTCCTGAATATATATATATATAATATTTTTTTTCTGAATGAGATAAAAAAAACAAGGCTGTGAAGATTTTAGAACATTTATAAATAGAAGGTCTTACAGCTGTTTCCAGGATATTTATTATATCCCTTCATCGGAGACGGTGTGAGAAAATGTTTAAGCAATAGTTAATTTAGATAAGATACGAAATAGAGAGTGAAGAGAGGAATGAAAATAGATGTGAGATATGCAGGGATATTGCATTTATAGATCTATTATTTAGGCAGAATGGTATACATATAAGATTCCAATACCTTATGAGTAAATTCCAATAGTATCTAGAATTGGTCATTCCAAGTATAGAGTTTGTACACAGTGCTATTGAATCAAGGGTTTTATTTAAAGTCAAATAAAACCCTTGATTCAATAGCACTGTGTACAAACTCTATACTTGGAATGACCAATTCTAGATACTATTGGAATTTACTCATAAGCTATTGGAATCTTATATGTATACCATTCTGCCTAAATAATAGATCTATAAATGCAATATCCCTGCATATCTCACATCTATTTTCATTCCTCTCTTCACTCTCTATTTCGTATCTTATCTAAATTAACTATTGCTTAAACATTTTCTCACACCGTCTCCGATGAAGGGATATAATAAATATCCTGGAAACAGCTGTAAGACCTTCTATTTATAAATGTTCTTAAATCTTCTTCACTAAGGTCTATCCATAGCCCTTACTCAGCATTACCTGACACCTTTTGGTCTTACTGACACCATTACCTCTCATAACGTATATATATATATATATATATATGTATGATGATGATTGCCTCATCTTGTCAGATGATCATGTCCAGTAAGTTCACTGTCATCAATTCACCATTTTTTCAATGAAATAGATTTTTAACTATTAATGGTGAGTTACTATGGATATATTTTCTCAGTAAACTTTCTGCATGGTGAAATTTCTTCACAGTGAATTGATGGTGGTGAACACTCCTGTGTTGAACTGATGGTGATGAATTTACCTGTAATCCAGATGATAGACATCTCATATGATAGTGAGACATCTGTATGTTATTAGATTTAAGTGACAAAAGTTTGTACAACACTTTTGCCATTCTTTCAGTCACCATAGTAAGTTCCAGTGACAAGCATTACAAAGTGACTGCATCTTTTATGTCAGAGTATCTTTCTTCTAGAAGAGCTGCCTTCCCAATGGCATTGTCAAAAATAACTTGAGCATCCCCACCAGATGTAGTTTCATGTCATGCATGCGCATGTGCACACACACAAATTTTGCTTGTTCATAGTGTAGTGCATTTTTTGTTTTTGAAAATTGAAGTGGAGGTCAGATAAAAAATAGCTGAGAAACACTGTTGTAAATATATATATATATATATATATATATATATATATATATATATATACAGTCCATGTAAATATAACCAACAAATAAAGTGTTTTGTAAACATCAACAATTTTGACAGTGTAATCTAGTTAAGATATAATCAATTTGGTTAACATCTAGAGGTTATCTTTTTGTACCCTACAAATTCAAGTTATATTTAACAAGTAAAGCTGTGGCTCTCTTGACATCTATAAGTAGTATCATTTCACTCAACAATTAGGGGCACATTTTTTCTTTTACTTCATTTCCTAGTTGTGTTTTTAAACCAGTCATGCCTTTAACCTTCCTGCCTGCTGACAACATATATATTATTAGAACTTCTTTTGTTGTCTCTAAAAGGATTCAGATACAGAAATGTGATACAGGGAATATTGTGAAATATCTTGTGCAACTCTTAAGCAAATACATTACTTTACCTTATCTTTTTAATAGATATATTGGCAGGATTTCAACTTAGAATATAAAAGAACAGAACCAAATGCTAATAAGCATTTAATTTAGTGTTTTTGTCACTCTAACATCTTTAATAAATATTTATTTGTTATGCAAGCTTATAAAAACAAAATAAGGCTTTATTTAATAAAGAATCACATATGGCAAACAACTATATAATAAAATTAATATTAATTGCATTTTCTTTTGAATAGGTATGAGATTAATATATTTGATACAATTAAGTATAGTTTATAACTGACATTTATTTCATTCGACCTGAAGGGATGAAAAACTTGATGTTAGTAGTCTTAAACTGAAAATAAAAAAAGAAGCAAATAAGAAATTTAATTTGGAGCTCTAGCATTTCAGCTAAATTACCAACAAAATATAAATGATAATAAAGGTGTGTGTGACTATTATGATGATCATGATGATGACAATATACTATCATCAGAGCAGAAAGTAGAAAGTAGAATATTGTAAGGACCAATTATTAATAAACAAATTGATATTCTGGATTTGTAAAAATGACATAAGCCTTGTATTGGCATGTGTCAGTTATAAAGATGTCTATGATATGATTCTTCCTTCTTAGATTATAGAATGATTGTAAATGATAAGTGCAGCAGAAAATATAAGGAAACTCAAAGAAAAGCATATGAGTCACTGGAAAACAAATTCAAGATCTTCTGGGAGATTTAAGAAGTATTAAGATCAATATAAGCATTTTCCAAAATTTTGCTTTGCCCCACTTTTTTTTTATGTGGGATACTGTTAATATTAGTAGTATGAATAACAATGAAAGACATGCAGCACAGAATCATGTATCTATGGATAACTTAAAACTGTTTCCACAAAGCAGCTATAAAATGGACTCTTTAGTACAAATACTATATAGATTAAGTGAAGACACAGAGATAAAATTTTTGGATTTGAGAGTATGAAATATTGATTATGAGGAGAGAGAGGAAAGTAAAAAGTAATAGATTCCAATTATCTAATAACAAAGATATAAAACAGATAGGTACAGGTAATTATGTATCATAGAGCTAGACACAATAAACAAAAGTAGCATGAAGGAAATGGATACAAAGAAATAGGTCAAAATTAGAGTTAAATTCTATACTAAATGGGAAAGCTAAAACCCTTGCTATTAATGTATGTACCATATTTTTACAATTTAAAAAAAAAAAAATTTTATTTATTTCCTATGTTATTTGAGTTACTTTCTTCTATTCAATGTTATCTACTTTTGATTTAGGAGAACATTACTGAAAACAAAGTTTATTTCTATTGTCTAACTCATTCAATAGTCTACATCTTAATTTTGCATCAATCTTTCTATCTAAATTTATTTTGATATATTGATAGTAAAATAAAGAGTAGGTTAACTTGGGTTGGAAAACTCAAAAAATAACGATCAGATATAGAGTATTACATATTATAAATGATGGTAGTACAATATATAAAAGTTGTACAAAAAAAGAAAAAATACTGAGGATTACTTGGTAGGGAAAAATATATATAGAAGAATGGAATTTGTGTTGCATGATACACAAAAAATGAGTGTTGAATCACTACAAGAAGGGATAAAAACAAAGAAAAAAACCCCAAAAACACTGGAATAGTCAAAGCATAACTATGTATAGCACTTGAAAAATTCAAGAAAACTTATCTTGAAGAGAGTTTGGAAGCTAATGAAAATATGTGAGCAGTGTTTTGCTTTGGCCCTTTTGTTATATGTGAGATACTCTTAATAGCAACGAAGGGCATTAAGCACAAACTCATTTACTTATGGATAGCTTAAAATTGTTTTCACAAAGCAACTGTAAAGTTTACTCGTGGGTGAAGGCATTAATTTCTTTAATTTATGGTCATTGGTAAAAAAAATCATTTAAAAACTGAAGTACTGGTGTTTATAGCACAAAAACAGGCTCTAAGGATAAACTCTAGAAAATTTCCTGTAGATAAAAATACTGAGCCATCATTATGTAAAAAGTGCTACAACAAGCATGCAAGTGTGGTAGTAAATTGTCTTACAATTGATGATGCTGCATGAATTGTCCACCAGCAGAAAGTTGAATAGAGAATAAAAATAATTGATTTCAAATGTCAAAATTTTCAGGGATTTCAACAGATAAAGCAACCATATGACAGACAGTAGGAAACCAGAAATTGTTGTGGAGACAAGAAGTAATGAGTGTCATTGATAATGTAATAAACAGAAATACTGAGGCTTATGAAAATTTATGAGATTGCATGTATGTGTACATTAAAAAAATTGATGCAATATCAGTAAAGTAGGATCTCCCACTACTGACTTGGTCACCTAGGTATTGGAAGCTATCAACTACTTGTAGTTTTTTCACCTTGGAATGTCACAGAAGCTGTTTTCTGCACGTTTTCAGTGATTATTGCTCCTGAGCATTTTCCACACACAAAATCTATCTTCCCAGTTAGCCTTCCTTTTGAAATTGCTGCACCTCTTATGTGTCCATAGTTTACACTGGGTACATCTTATGAAGTTTCTGCCTACACCTTTTCTACAGATCAAGCAGGGCCATCTACCTGAAGGGATTTGTGGTTTGTCTGCCTTCCTACTTATTAAGACTGGTTTTTGCTAGGTTGACTCTAAGGCCCTTAGATTATTTTTTATTAAAGTAGGAATTGAAATTAAGATAAAATGCTTAAAAATAAAGTTTACTAGGGACAGCTAGAATACCAAGAAGAGTTCAGAAATGGAAAATACTCAACAGAATCAGCAAAAATATTTAATGACTCTAGTGTATTTTACTCTGAAACATAGAACTCTCTGGTATAACATTTTAGAACATAGTAAGAAAATGTGATGATGTTAATAGTCTCAAAATTAAGCACAAATTTGAGAAGGAAGTTAGTCAATTAAACTGGCACAATAGCTTGACTAGCATTTATCTTATTGATCCTGGAAGAATAAAAGGCAAGGGTAACTCAGTAAGAGTTGAACTCAGACTGTAAAGAGCAATAACTAAATACCACCAAGCATTTTGTTCAACAGTCTAATGGTTCTTCGAAAAATTTTCTGCCATTCTACATTTCTACATTGTACTATTCCAAAACTAAGATTGATACTGCTGCCAACGTTTGAGCCATTAACCCTATTATCTTTAGCTAAGTAACCTGCCAAGAAATCTCAGTCACGACATTGCCTTTTAATTAACTCTTCCTCAAAGCTACTGCTACATTCAAAGTTAAAAGCAATAGATTAATTTCCGTAAACTTTTAAAGGCAGACACCCAACTGAAATACTGACTTGAAAGAAACTTTCAACAATAATCCATTTATGACACTGACAGAATAAGGCATTTAGTTGTTAATCTAGATACTTCTATTATTAATTTTTGTATTTTTAACATTTATTTTTCCACACCCCATACCCTTTATTTTATTTGCCATACTGTTGATAAGTCTTGAAATGTCATGAAGAATTCTCTTTTTCCTTCTTTCTCTCTCTCACTCAAATCTCCTCAATCTCCATTGTCTGTTTGTTATAGATTTATGTAGTTCTCTAGCTGTTGGTAGCTGAAAACTTGAAGTGTTTTAGAATCTACTGACTGTTATTAATACATCTGTTCTCATGGAGACTGAAAAGCAGTCAGAATTACAAATCATTTATGGATTACTGAAGAACTTGTCTTCAATTTAGTCAAAATAGACTATCTGACAATGAGATCAAGAAATATTGAAGCTTTATAAAGCTGTGTTAATCAAAATCTTAAGAAAATTGAAATAAAAATGAAAATAGCAAAAATAAAAACAGAAACAAATGAATCACACACACATATACACACAGATAGAAAGGGTTGTACTTTTAAATTACAAATTTTATCACGCAAAACTGGGAGGAATATTGAACAATTTGAAAAAGTGTCAGGAAAAGAGAGAATATTTACCTTTCTACTACTACTTTTAGTATAGAATTATTTCTTTGTATTTACTTGCATATGCACACGTATAGACAGCAGTGGTGTGAAACTTGAGTCAAGAGACAAAGGTTCAGTTTCAATAAAAGAATATCCTCTACAGCATGTATTGAGAACTCTTCTCTCCTTCATCTAACATCAACCAATGTATGTACATGTGTGTATGCCACAAACTCTCTTTCAATTGCCACCAATCACATTGAATTATCATATCTCTCTTCACTTTTGTTCTATTTGTGCAAATTACTTATAAATGTTCATTTGATTACTTATTTGGTTAACGATGATTTTATTTAATGCTAGTATGGGTTAGACAGGGAATTATTTGAGACAATATTTTACAGCCTGACACTCTTTCTGTTGCCAACCCTTTGCAGTTTTTCAAGTAAGGGAGTTTTTATTCAAGAAGTTTCCTATATTCTTTATTGCCCACAAGGGGCTAAACACAGAGAGGACAAAGGACAGACAAATGGATTAAGTCGATTATATCGACCCGAATGCATAACTAGTACTTATTTAATCGACCCCGAAAGGATGAAAGGCAAAGTCGACCTCGGCGGAATATGAACTCAGAACGTAGTGGCAGACGAAATACCGGTAAGCATTTCGCCCGGCGTGCTAACGATTCTGCCAGCTCACTGTCTTATGCCGTATCCAAAAACACAGGAACAACAACCAGTCATAATCTCAACAAGGAATGTCAACATCATCTTCATGTCATTCAAACAGCGACAAGCGTGGACTGTTAACAGTCATGCACATACACACAATGTACTTCTTGCAGTTTCTGTTGGCCTAGAGCTACTGAACTTAAAACCATGTGGTTGAGAATCAAACCTTTTTTGTATATGTTAAAACCTTATGTTGGCTAAAATCATATGCTGGACAACTGCTGTGTTGATGGCTCTCATTGAGGCAGGAAGACATGCTCACAGCTGTCCAATTGTTTCCCCTCCCCTCCCATAAAAAGAAAAAAAATTCACTGTTCCTGAAGAATGGCAAGTCAATTCAAAAAAGTTCTTTATTCTTGAGATTATAGCATCTCATTCAAAGCCAGTCACAACTGCCATCAGGCATTTGTTTGTCTCTCAAATCAAGAATTTATCTCATATGGTATTTAATATATCTTTATTGATTATTGTTGCTCAAATTCATGCTATTTCTCTCAAGTACTTTCTGTCCTATGTCAGTATGTGTGTTAATGTTTTTTGTACTAAAATACTAAAATACATTTCTTTTATTTCATTGTTCTTTTTTCTTTGTTTTCTAACTTCAGGTTATGACTGGCCTTAGAGATTTACCAAAAATACAATGGAATTAAAAGAAATAAAGAAAATCAAGATCAAATTTTGTTCCTGTCTTTCTTTTTATCTATATTTCTAAACTAACGAAGGTAATACTTAAACATCTATAATTCATTGGGTTTTTTTTTAACAGAACTGAACGAACTAGACAGTAATGAGACTGATCATGTGATGGTGAAAATATTTAATTTCACTAATTTCATTTGAAGCTACATTTATTTTTTGTAAATGTCCTCCCTCCCTGCCTCTGTAACTCAAGTAATCTAATTTTTTTTTTACTGTATATGAAAGAGAACTCCAGACAGGTTTTGATATTATTATTATCAGCAAGGTATAGATGACAGAACTGTTAAGTAAATGTAGAATGCATATTTTCTTCTCTCCAGTGGTTAGTGATTGTTCTCTTTACACACACACACACATGCATATCAAGAAGAAGTTGAGCTAAAAGACAATGGATTATTCCTTGTTAGAGTTCTGATTGATGGTGAACTTCGCTATACCTTGGTGACTTCAAGGAAATGTAAAAACATTAAACTAGATGCATTGCAATGTTGGTTCTAGATCACAGCATCCTGATTCAGATTTTGCTACAAGCTACTTAGGTGCTAGACTTAACCTGGTACCTGCTTTAATGCCACTGCCTGGCACCTCGGGCGCTTTTAGTGGAGTTCTCTCTGTTGCCAGCCTTCAGTTCCTGGTTTTGCCAAGTTCCTAGTTTCAGGATACCTCACTCCATAACTTCCACAGAGTTACCCTTCTACAAAGTTCTGCTCACAAAGTGGGTATCAGTTACCTGGAGTATATAGTAAAAGTCACTCAAAATGTTGGGCAATGATTCAGAACCTATTACATGAACTCCATACCTGTACTCATGTCACATGCTCAGGTATAACAAATGTAAAGAAATTTTGAAATTAGTCACATAGTGGAGGGTTTCATAGTAGAATAATTTTAGTTCATGTGAAATACTAGGTTATTGATTGTGAAGACCGTTTTAATAGTTCCAGTTACATCCATATAAATGCTAGTATAAAATTTGCATGATGCAATTTACTCAACTGGCATACTGCTAATGAACCAATTCTTTTAGTATAAGACACTAACCTGTCAATTTTGATTGTGCCGTTACAATTCCACAAATAATGCAACACTTCATACATTTGTTAATATATTTTTCTTTTGTGTAATTCATATTAAATGTTCATAAAAGAATTTACTATAAGATGCAGTTCAAGCACAAAAGAACCTCATATTCAAATAGACAAGTGAAATAAGTTAGATGAGAAACTTGTAGTAGAACGTTAGTTAACAAATCTGGTAATACATTGAAAAGATTCTTTAATTCTTTGACAAAAACAATAAATAATAAATAACTGAATTATGGAAAAAAATAAATACTAATTGCTTTTCATCATATTGTTTAAGGATGTTAAATTGTTGCAGTCAGATCTATTGAAGTAAAGTGAAAGTAGGTTGTATTTCATTTTGCAGCAGTGATTATATTTTTTGATGTAAATTTTAAGGGAATATGTTGATGGGAACAAGGATTTGAACTGGTGTGAATAATAGTATTGGCTCATATTTCATTTTTTTAGGACTCAATACAGATATTACATTACCTATGTACTAGTTTCACTCATTAGAGACTAAACTATGTAATTCTCTTTAATTTTTGCTCACAAATATAGATGAAATTTTACTTCTAGTCTTGGCTAAATTTTAAATATTTTTATAGGCAGATATCCTTCTCATCAATATATCTTAAAGATGAAGAAAAACTTAAGCAATAATGTCTCCTGCCTAAATTAACTCAGTTATCTAACCCAATTTAAATGGCTAAAAATCTCACCCTTGTAACTGAAAAATAGTTTACCTATAAAGAGTCAATTCACTTTCTTTTGTAATAGCTTTTCCAAACTACAATCAAATAAGTTAATTATAAGGAGCAGGTTCTTTATTTTAATATGAATTTCTTGAAAAGGAAACACAGTCAACCACCATTCTAACTTATTGTTTTATTAGTATCAACTTCTTCAACCCTAGTTAAAACCGAAACAGAGTTTTATTTTTTCATCTCGTACAGAAAGAAATGTTTAATAGATCCCACCTATCCAAATTGTAAAATAATTTCAGCTCCATCATTAATCACAATCAAAATTTCTATCATAATGGAAAAGAAAATAATAAATTTTAAATTCAAAACCTATTGTATATTCTTTGTCAATGTAAATAATAGAGAGAACACTGTTTGAAGATGTTGAATAAAGATAAGGCAAGAAGAATAGAATAGAAAAAAAAAATGAAACAAAGAAATATTTACAAAAGAAACTATTTCTTGTCAGTGAATATAGCTTTGGCTATCTGCAGTACTGAATATGGATTATTCCAGATATTTAAAAGCTGTGTCACCTTAGCATTCACTTTACTGGATTATTTTCTTTAAGGGTTTTCAATAAAATGAAATTCATGCTAATCTCAACGCATTGAATTTGTTTCTATTTCTACTATTGAAAATTGAGAGATACATGGGTTAACCCTTCCATTACGAAACCAGCTGAAACTGGCTCTAGCTCTGTAATACATGTCTTGTTTCCATAAGTTTTGAATAAAAATCTTCCATCAAACCTTACTCACAATTTATGTTCCTTACACTAGCTTAATGATAACTAAATTATTTTACTAAATTCATTGTTATATTTTAAATAATTGAAAAAAAAACAACAACAAAAAACAAAAACAAAAACACAGAGCATCTCAAAATAAATACGGTAATGAAAGGGTTAAAATACTATAATTCATAGGCTGAATTATAGGTGCTGAGACTCTACAACCTATGAGTCAACTTTCTGTGTCTTTTATTATTACAACACAGGTTCCTCAGAGAATAAAGATTTAATCATTCTCGAAAACCAATCTACTTCATTTAACTATTGCATACCCCTAATATATGACTTTTCCAAAGACCTACATTAATTACTCTGCCCAAATATACTTCGCAAGAACTACAGTGCTTTACTGATTCTTACCAGTTCACTTACTAAACTCTGGCTTTCTTGTAAACAATACCAAGTTTAATCCTACCAAAAGTCTTATAAAAAAATGCAGAACCTAATAGACATATAACCAAACCTTGTCTGTCCTAAACAACCATGTGCACACACATACACACACACACAACTATTTACACAACAGATATAATATGAAGGGCAGTCAGGCAATAAAACAAGCAATACATACAGATATAGTGGCATAAACTATGTGTGTGTGTGTGTGTATTTTACAGATTTAAAGTTTGGGCAAAGAAACTACACTTTGCTAGTTCCTTTAAGACAGGATATTTTGAACCTGTAAATGTTGGAAACACAGGTGAATTATTTCAAAATATTTCCATGTTATTCCAACATTTAAAACAAATTTAATCCATAACAATCAAACTAATTTCTCCATGATATATATTTATTGTCAAAGAATTACAGGTAGATAGTGTAATTGAAGAACATCTATGTTAAGTAAAATGCATATGTATAAAAGTAAAAAAAAAATTGCTTCATAATCTATTTTTAAAAATGCATACACACTTACTACAATAATATATACATGTAAATAAGCAAATATTTACATATATATTTTCTTAATAATATTATTAATTGAATAATATTAAGTGAATAAATACCTAATTAAACCAAGAATAATAGTTTTGTAAAAGTTTGTTAATAAATGCAATCTTTAAATGGTACATTTGCAGGTGTACACATAATTACATGTAAACAACAAATGTTTGCAAATATTTTAAATATAAAATAGTAGCTATCTTAATACACACATATTCATGTTTTTTATATAAGCATTTTTATATGATTTTATATATATATATTTAGATGCATGCAAGTGCATGTCAGGTGAGGTTAAGTCAACTAAGCAAACACTTAAAAAAAAGAAAATTTGGGAGTAAGGGCACTATTTGGTATACAGCTTTTGACAAAGTTATGGAAAATGAAATGGTACTGCATAGGAAATAAATGTAAGCTGTTTATTTTTGGTAGTCAATTGTTAGTAAGGAAGCAATGTAATCAAGGAATGAGAAATCAGATGTATGTATAAATGTACAGGTAATATGGAAGTTTTAGAATATTAAAAGAAGATTCCCTATGATATATAAATTGTTAGATATCAATCTGAAATGAACCAGGTATTCTTAAGGAAGGAAAAGAAGGCAATTCACCAATGGAAAATAATGTAGAGTCATGATGTGCTTCATGTCTTAAGTCTTTCCAGTTAGTCACATAATATTTAGTTAGGTAGGATTTAAACAGCTTTTTTAAATAAACATATACTTCATGAGAATATTTTCCCTGCTTTAGTGGAAGTCCAGTACAAACAAGGTTATGTTGATGCAAATAGAGCTAATGACTTAATAATTAAATATCTTCTGTGTTGTAAAGTCAATGATTGAAAAAGCAATTATTTGTATAATGCATAATGTTTAGTATTTATCCGTACAGTTTATCATATAAATATTACAGTTCATTTGAATAAATGACACTTCATAGTTTGCCTTTATATTGTTTAGAGGTGGTGCAGCTTCTAAACAAGAGATAAAACATAGAACCTCTAAACATTTGAAGATACTAAAGAAAATGAAGCAGTCCATAGAATCTGCACATAGAATAGAACTTCCCCAAACTGGCCCAAGCTTCCCTTATATAATTCTGATTAACTTAAATACTTATTTTATGTACTCCTATGTGGCATTATAACTATATACAAGACTATGTTGAAGTTGCCAAGTATGTACTTTCATGATAACAATATCCAGAGTTTTGGTGTGTGCCAAAATGATATTTTATGATTAGCTTATTGAGTTCTCTTTTTAATCAAGCGCTTCCTAAAAATTACAGTTAAAAACTCTCCATGTCAAGGCTCAAGAATATTTTCAACACAATATAAAGTAGCAAGCTGAAACTTCAAATTTTACTACCTCACTAGTTATTATAGCTTAAATGGAGGTATTCTTTGAAGCATCAAATTGTATTGTTGAAAGAAAATGAACTGGTTAGCCAATAGCAAGTTAGTCAAACAATGCCAACACTCTAATCATACCAATGGATGTTGATGTAGTCATTTTAGTAGATCCTCGACTATAATTCGAATTTTTTCCCCAGATTTAAAGGTCAGAATCCCTAGTACGTACTATATATGAGGTTAAAAATGAAAATTATTTTCTAAGCAATGTCCGAGTCTCTATTGACTGTCCGGCAATGTTTATTCAGTTGCATTTTGTGATGTTGGGCGCGAAAATACCTTAAGCTAAACTTGAAAACAATGAAGTCATAAAAGAATCATCCATAACTTGCAATAAGCAACACTTATTAAACGTTATTACTGTTATTTCTTTATTTTCAGCAAACAAAATGCACAAAAAAGCTACACGTTTGCATTATGTTATATATACAATAATAATAAAGGAAGTTACTGTATACAGTTTTACAAACCAAGGACGTTATATAGACCTCCTTGACTCAAGTTAGAGAAGGGGTGCATATTATACACAAGGTTTAGGTTTTTCAGAGGTACAGCCCCCTAAAAATCCCCTGTGTATTATACTCAAGGGCGGACTATACTCGAAGATTCACAGTATTAGTGATACCTTGAAACTACTAATTAGGCAACTTTGACATCATCATGAATATAACTAGATGGTTGTGTGTTGTACAATATTTACATATACATATGAATAATACCTTACTGAAGTATGATAATTTATAATTGTTTTGTTTATACTGAGAACTTGTTGACCGATTAGTTCCAGGAAGTTCTCCATCAGCAGATTTTATAGATCTAGTTATTTTCTGAAAGAGAGGTTGTGTTTTTATTCAAATGAACTTTAATATTTATGAAATAAATGTTTTCTACTAAATATCATTCAGTGTGAAAATGTTTATTGAGTTATAATTGCTACAAAAAAGTCATTACTTGTTTTTCCAGCACTGTAAAATATTCTCACAAAGTATATTTGTCCTTAAAAATCTATTTAGATTAGGGTATTCCTTATTTTAATTCTCATGCAAGAATTGAAAAAAAAAAAGAAAAAAAAGAGCAGACAAATCAACTTGTTTGATAAAATTAAGATGGTTTTTAATCTTTTTTTAACATGACCAACATAATTCTTTTTACTTGCTCTGTTTGGAGTGGAGGAAGGAAGAGTGCCCAGGACATTTGCAATCCCACAAAAAGAAATAATAAAGGAAAAGATTTCAAAATAACCAATATTCTAGAGAGGCAGGAAAGAGCAAAGTGGTTAGTGCAGAGGAAAAAGGGAGGAGAGAAGAGAGGGTTGGGGGAGCTTGAGTAGAGTGATAGAAAACACAGAAAAGACAGCACACCTGTAAGCCAGAGGCTGGAATGAGCTTGTTTGTTGGTGACTTAATGCCAATTCTAAAGCAGCCTAAAGAGGTCTATATATAAAGAAACCAATTATATTGAATGTACAATGTAAATTGTGTGTATCTGTATGCCAAGTTTCAACTATACTGAAAGTGATGCTGTTATTTTGCTACTTTACTGGGTGATCAGTCATGGAATCATTCTCTAGTCATATATCATTAAAATCTTTCATTTGCAAGTATTCCCATATAGATGAAAATTTTTCACCTATCTTATTATACAAGGCAGTTTTTCAGGAAGCTGTTTTGCAATTGGAGTTATGAGATTTTGACTTTTTAAAGTATTCATTTAAAGTTTGTCTTATTCTCAATAGCATGTCAATAATAATGAAACATCTATATCAACAGAGATTTCAAAAAGGTTTGCTTACGATGCCACCATTTAGCAAGTTTCAGCAGATCAGTTTGAAGTACATAGTAAATCTTTGTAGATGCACTGTCATTGCAAGATATTCTATTTTAGTAACCCATTACAAAAGAAACAGAAAAATTCCCTTTAAAACAATTCATGCTTCTAGTTTGAAGGGGAAATGTAATGAAACCTTCTAGTGATGTATATTTGTTGCCATGCTTCATCTAACATTTGTGTAATTCAGTAAATTTGTACTAAAATAAAATACCAGATTCCAATAGTTTGAAAGTGAACTGCAATGTCCCAAATGTACAAAAATTGTAGCTTCCTCTACACTTGGATCAAGATTAGATTTCTGAAGAAGGAACTGGAAACTTTACTCTTCTATAGGGTTCATCCAATGATATCAGAGCAAGCGAGCAAGCTTCTGAAAACAATTATATTACATTTCATTAACTATTAAAAAAGTTATACATATCTTGATTGGGTAGTTTTACAAAAATCTTATGCAAATGGAATTGTAGACGTTTTTAAAAGCAAAAGCTAGAAGCAAAGAAAATAAATATTATATAAGAATCTGTTGGTAATTAGAACAATGTCATTGCCATAGTAGGTGTTAACAATAGTATCTAACAGAAGTCCTATTATTACAACTGCTTAGATATGTGAAAACATTTTTGGCAATTAATATTATATCCTACTTATACTGATTGAACTCTCTACTTGTATTCTCTAGAAAATTAAAACACTTCAGCAGAAACTTATCAATTAATTTTCTTATTCTTTCAACTAGACAAATTGATTATAACCAGATATACCTTGCTATTTATATATAAAAAAAATTAATTGTACAAGATGAAATCCCTGTGCATAATTTTGAATCAGTGGTTTGTGATACAAGCTCACATTAAAATTATGTGTTCAATATATGAAAGGTATTAATTAAAAGAATATGCTTTATTTTAAAATTTTTACACTCAGTTTTAAAGCTTGTTTAAGAAGTTAAACTTGAGTCAAATTTAGTTATTGACAAAGTTTTACAATTTGATTAAATCCACTGGAATTGTCTTACTGCAAAACAGACCCTACTGATCTTGACTGGAGAATTTTGGGATCCAAACTCTAATCTTGGACAGAGATTTGAAAGAAAAATAGTGGAAAAGATGCCGAAGAATATAACTAATGATGAAGGAAAATATACTAGGAAACTCTCAAAATTTTCTTTTCTGTGTTTGCAAACAGCTTAAACAACAATTTCCAGAAAATTTTGAAATATTGAAGAAAATTGAATGTATTTCTGTTAAAAAATATTTTGTGAAATGTAAATGAACCAATTATTCCAATTTTGAAATCAATGAAATTAAGTGATGATGATATAGCAATTGCTGAATAATGATATAATAGCATTCATCTAGATGAATGGATCAATATTACCAATATAGAAAAATTTGACAACATTTATTACAAAAATGCTACTGGAAGAAATCCCCTCAGAGATGTTGCAACATTTGTTCTTAATCACTTAACAGTACACAGTTCAAATACTGAAGCAGAAAGATTACGCAAAATGTGAATGTTATCAAAACAAAATGAAAGAAATCAGACAATGTTCAATATTTGGAGTCATTCTCTTTCTAGAATATAACCTAAAACAGCATGATAAATGCTGCAAAAATTGTTTATATAAAGCAACACTAAATAAAACTGGCTTGGTAGACACATATCTAGCTCAGAAACAAAATAGCAATCCTGGAAATACTGAGTTTCAATGATTTAGAAGATTTATTAGTTACCGTTTCAGATATATTACCAAAAATGTAATTTCTATTATTCTTTTAAAATAAAGTAACTAGCATTTTTTTGGCATGTAAAAAGCACCATCTGATCGTGGCCGTTTGCCAGCCTCGTCTGGCACCTGTGCCAGTGACACGTAAAAAGCACCCACTACACTCACAGAGTGGTTGGCGTTAAGAAGGGCATCCAGCCATAGAAACACTGCCAGATCAGACTGGGCCTGGTGCAGCCTTCTGGCTTCCCAGACCCCAGTTGAACCATCCAACCCATGCAAGCATGGAAAGTGGACGTTAAACGATGATGATGATGATGATTTTATCCTCATTTTGTTAGATGTCTAGCACTAAACTTTCACTTATATCTGACAACATTGGTTCTAAACACAAGTTTAATAATCGTTTCTAATTTAGACACAGGGTTTCTTGATGCCAGCAGCCACCATATACATTTGACTTGTAATTTATTTTATCAGCACCAGCGGGATGAAAGGTAAAGTTGACTTCAGCAGGATTTCAACTTTAAAAGTAAAGAGCTGAGAATTTGGTCCACTGCTCTAATAATTCTGCCAATTGATCACCTTTGGTTCCAAATACCAGCTTAATAATTAATTGTCAAAATTGATCAAACGGAAAAAAGAAAGCCAGAATATTTCATTAGAAACATATGATCACAAAATGGCTGAAGTCTCTTCAATTTTTTTACATGAAGATGGGAAAATAGTTACGACCTAGTTTGAGCATTATTTTTCCTTACGAAAACGCAAGAAAACTTATGAAAAACTTAGAAGAGAGAAGTCTGAAAAATCAATGCAGAATATAGCTTGCTTTAGATAATGGCGTAAGTTGGAGCTTTGAGGATTTCTTGTTACTTATAGCTAAGAAAAAATAAAAATACTTTTAGCCTTATACTATGTGTTATATAAAAATGTTTTAAAAAATAAAGTCACATTTTGACTCAAATTGTTTGTATTGTTACTATGGTGTTGTGTGAGAAGTAATTTTTTTTTTGAGCTGAACAACAACAAATAACTGAAAAATCTTTCTGTTAATACAAAAAAACAGTAAGATAAAAATTTCTGAGAGAGAAACACAACCAAGCTTGTTCCAAATTAAGCTCAATTTTTTTTTTTTGTCTTTTTGTTAGAATTCTTCAAGATATTACCTAAATTTACAACTTGTTCTTTACAATATGACCAACAGAATTCTTCACACATGAAATACCAAATGTTGGGTTTTGAATGTTTAGAAAGAGATTTGACTATCAGTCAATGACTCATAAAAATTAGAAAATGAAGTAATATCTTTCTAAATTAATTTCAAAGTTTTTTTTTTTTTAGATGCAATGAGGCAGTCTACAAAGAATGGTAGGTGCTTTCAAAATATGATTAACTATTTAAGAATAAAAGTACTTCCTGATCAACATTCATTACATACTTGAAGTGTTAAAAAGAAGCATGACAGAAAGTATACTTTGCTAAGTTAGCTTCAAGAATCAAAGTTTCATAAATGTTTTCATATCAAATGAGACATTTTGATCATGTGACCAGATTCCTATTGAATATGAAAGAACACAACAATGAAATAGATTTTTATCAGATACTATCGTCAACAATCAAGTTTCTTTATTTTTGGACAAAGTCTTTTGAAGGTCAATTAAAATAATACATGCAACGAATCAGAGTCAAGAAACTTTCACTTGTCAGACTTTACCATTCTACACTATTTTGATCAGTTTATTTTCTTAGTTGTTTCACCTACACTATACATATACACACACAAATGCAGACACATGTAAATAAATATATATATATATGCTTGTATGCGTGTGTGTGTACATAAATATGTATGTATATATTGGATATATGTATATGTATATAAATGTGTTGTATATGTGTGTATCACAGGAGTGGTTGTGTGGTAAGTAGCTTGCTTACCAACCACATGGTTCTGAGTTCAGTCCCACTACATGGCACCTTGGGCAAGTGTCTTCTACTATAGCCTCGGGCTAACCAAAGCCTTGTGAGTGGATTTGGTGGACAGAAACTGAAAGAAGCCTGTCTTATATATATGTGTGTGTGTGTGTAAGTATATGTTCGTGTGCCTGTGCTTGTTCCCCCAACATCGCTTGACAACTGATGCTGGTGTGTTTACGTCCCTGTCACTTAGCAGTTCGGCAAGGTAGATCGATAGAATAAGTCCTGGGGTCGATTTGCTTAACTAAAGGCGGTGCTCCGGCATGGCCACAGTCAACTGACTGAAACAAATATACTGATGTTTGTTTTTATGTTACAATTAAAACATTACATTGAATGATTACTCATCACATTTTGTAGAGTACAAATTTACTATTCTTTAACAAGAACAATACTGACAAGTGACTTTGAAGTCACTGTCAACACTATTCTTGTTAGAGAATAATAAATACACACACACACGCACACACACATGTATGCATACTTATATATATGCATTCTCATACACACACATCCTTAAACTAGATTTGAGGTCTAAACTTTTACCTTTAATATCAAATATTGAGAACGTCACAACTTCATTTTCTTATTTGACATGAAACTGGAGTTTCATGTTTATACATATCAGTATATACATATCTTATACAATTGACCTGCAATTATGTGCAGGCACCCACATATAAGCACATTAATTGTTTGGTGGTGATACATAACTATTTTAACCATGGGTGTGTGAAAAACACATACAAACACATACATAATCTTTCACATTTTATACGTATATATATATATATATATATATATTATGTGAAATAGAAAGATGAATAATCTTGTAGTAGATTAATCAAAAGTTTAACCGATACCTTAGTAGCAAAAATGTTTTCTACCCCTACGCCAACACACACATATATAGAACAGTATACACACACACACGTCTCTAAGTAGATTTTTTCTCGCCCCTTATAAAACATCCAATATTCCTTAAATAGTCAGAACTTTATGCTCGGTCACAAAGAACATCTATACACCCTCACCCACATGATTGACCGATGCCTGACCCGTTGAATTCTTCAGCCACTGGTTCTCAACATACACTGATAAACAGTTTCGCCATGGGCTCTTAGGAGCATAGTTCGATTTGCTTTTGCTCCGCCTCTGTTCTGTTTTTGTTTTTCCAGCGGATTTCCTTTTTTCTTCCTGAAGAGAAAGACACAATATGGTCCCATTATTCAATCGGATTTTGGTAATTTGTGCCTTTCGAAACACGTGTAGAATGAAATAAAACGATTTCTGTTCAATCTGCGTTCAGCTCCATTTCTTCAATTCACCAATAATGTTTTATATATATATATATATATTATATATATATATATATATATATATATATATATAATATATATATATATAATATATATATATATAATATATATGTATATATATGTATGCATGTATATATATATATATGTGTGTGTGTGTATATATATATGTATATGTATATATATATATATATGTATATATATATATATATGTATATATATATATATATATGTATATATATATGTATATATATCTATACAATTATATATATATATATATGTATATATGTATATATCTATATCTATATATATATATATATATATATATATATATATATATATATATATAAGCACATCCATCCATAAACAAATATTTTATGTCTATATACATGCATGTACGATTATGCATAGATAATCACATCAGTAAAAAGATATGCAATGCACACAGGCATGATACACATGCATTTATTACAGATTTATACACATGCATAGTGCATCATGCAGGCAACAAAAACATTTTCATTATTGTATAAGATGTGGCTTAACTATGTACAACTAAACTATGATATTTGTGCATGAATGCAGACAAAAACATCAGTTATGACAAAATTCACACAGGCATGATACACATGCATTTATTACAGATTTATACACATGCATAGTGCATCATGCAGGCAACAAAAACATTTTCATTATTGTATAAGATGTGGCTTAACTATGTACAACTAAACTATGATATTTGTGCATGAATGCAGACAAAAACATCAGTTATGACAAAATTCTTTCTTCAACATGGCATAATCTCCCAACTATCTCAATTTTTATATTGCTGTTCTATAACTCCAGATAATTGGCACTACACCTGCTTCAATGAACTGATGCTGTAGAATGGAAATGTCACCACTCAGATCCCTACAAGAAAAAACAAACAGCTTTACCCCACTTAATAACAAATATAAGAAATACGTAAAAAAAATCTTCAGTACTTATCTTTAATATCAAATTTTATAGCAGTGTTTTACATTTTTTAAGTTAGTCAAAGGACGAAATTACCACGTTTTTCAAAATTTGTTAAAAAACAAAATACAAAACAAAACAAGCTGTCTGTCTGTCTCTGTATACATACATACATACAAATATATATATATATATACAAGTATGTATATATATATATATATATGTGTGTGTGTATATATATATGTATATGTATATATATATATATAATATATATATATATATGTATATATAATATATATGTATATATATCTATATATATATATATATATATATATATATTATATATATATATATACAAATATGTATATATATATATGTATATATGTATATATCTATATCTATATATATATATATATATATATATATATATATATATATATATATATAAGCACATCCATCCATAAACAAATATTTTATGTCTATATACATGCATGTACGATTATGCATAGATAATCACATCAGTAAAAAGATATGCAATGCACACAGGCATGATACACATGCATTTATTACAGATTTATACACATGCATAGTGCATCATGCAGGCAACAAAAACATTTTCATTATTGTATAGGATGTGGCTTAACTATGTACAACTAAACTATGATATTTGTGCATGAATGCAGACAAAAACATCAGTTATGACAAAATTCACACAGGCATGATACACATGCATTTATTACAGATTTATACACATGCATAGTGCATCATGCAAGCAACAAAAACATTTTCATTATTGTATAAGATGTGGCTTAACTATGTACAACTAAACTATGATATTTGTGCATGAATGCAGACAAAAACATCAGTTATGACAAAATTCTTTCTTCAACATGGCATAATCTCCCAACTATCTCAATTTTTATATTGCTGTTCTATAACTCCAGATAATTGGCACTACACCTGCTTCAATGAACTGATGCTGTAGAATGGAAATGTCACCACTCAGATCCCTACAAGAAAAAACAAACAGCTTTACCCCACTTAATAACAAATATAAGAAATACGTAAAAAAAATCTTCAGTACTTATCTTTAATATCAAATTTTATAGCAGTGTTTTACATTTTTTAAGTTAGTCAAAGGACGAAATTACCACGTTTTTCAAAATTTGTTAAAAAACAAAATACAAAACAAAACAAGCTGTCTGTCTGTCTCTGTATACATACATACATACAAATATATATATATATATACAAATATGTATATATATAAACATATATATATATATGTATGTATACAGATACATACATATATGTGTGTGCGCATGTGTGTGTGTATATATATACATGTATATATATACATATATATATATATATATACATATAACATTATATATAAGGGCTTAGTAAAATAAATTACTTTGCCACATACTGAACTCATTAGAAATAGCAGCTAAAGAAATTTCTTCAGCTATTTCTAATACTTAAAGAAGATCTCTCTCAGATAGTGTTTGCCTAAACTAACTCACAAAAGTATGGGGGAAAAAACATTAAAAAATCAAGTGCAAAGGTTATTTGAGAACGTACGTTTCTAGATAGTCAATTCGACATTTCTTTCTTCAGCTCAGAATCCTTGAATCGGATTTGGGAACACTGAAAGTCGGGAGCATACCCTTTCGGCTTCTAATCACCTCTAGAATTCTGCTTGAACTAAAAGTGCTATCAAATTCGAATATGCAAGCGAAGAATTTCTGCTCTCCCCTTTCCACCAGCGTGGGTTAAAATTGACAAACACCATGTATAACGGTGAAAACCGCAGAATTTAGCAGAGAGAGATGAATTATAATTTCAACAATTGAGGGTAAAATTAATTAATTATTAATCAATTTCACCAAGTATTCAGTATGTAAAGGGACCATTATAGGCGAATTCAAAATATTACATTATATATAAGGGCTTAGTAAAATAAATTACTTTGGTGGGTATATATACATATATATACACATATATATATATAAAATATATATATATATGTATGTATACATACATATATATGTCAGTATATATACATATATATGTATATACACATATATATATATATTTATATACATATGTATATATACATATATATATATATGTGCATATATATATACATATATATATATATGTGCAATATATATATATATATATATATATATATATATATATACGTATATGTATTTATATGTGTATATACATATGTATATGCATAGCACACATATATGTACAAGCACACACATGCATATAAATCTATATATGGATGGATGGATGTGTATATATATATATGTATGTATATATGTATGTATATGTGTGTGTGTATATATATATAAAATATATATATATATATACTTATACATATACATACATACACATACTTAATTCTAACTTTTGAAACCATGTATACAATAACTTATATACTCATTGAACTAGTGTCTTAGAATTTAAGCATTGCAGACACATGTACCCTTAATGTATACAGAATCAGTGCAGCATAGTGTGTGACAACATTAGTCATTAAAAATTTCAGGCATAGTTAATTGATAGCTTCCTCAGTTTACATCTACATATTTCATTCACATGGTTTTGGTCAACCCAAGCTTTATAAAAGGCACTTAATATACCACTCAGTGGGATCAAACCTGAGACCTCATGATTGTAAAGCAATCTTCTTAACTACTTGAACATGCCCTAGTGATACATATGCAAATATCCACACACACACATCATCGTCATCATCATCATCGTTTGATGTCCGTTTTCCATGCTGGCGTGGGTTGGACGGTTTGACTGAGGTCTGGAAAGCCAGTGGCTGTACCAGGCTCCACTCTGATCAGGCAATGTTTCTACAGCTAGATGCCCTTCCTAACGCCAACCAGTCAGAGAGTGTAGTGGGTGCTTTTTATGTACCACTGGCACAAGAGCCAGTCAGGCGAGCCTAGCATCAATCATGTTCAGATAGTGCATTTTACGTGCCACCAGCACAGAAGTCAGTCAGGCAGCCCTGGCGTATATATATATATATGATGGCTGTCCTACTACAACCAAGAATAACCATCAACCAAGGATAACCATCACCGAGTTTTGCCCATGCAAAATGTCAGTAATGCCTGTGCATAAGATTATTGTGCCTGTGGTCAGCTTTACTCAGACTAACACTCATGGCTTTGATGCTCACTATGTTGGCCTCCTACTCAACAAGGCATTAGAAAATTGTCTCACCAATGATTGCACAAACTTGAACAACACCACATAAGCCCTCTCCCACCTATTGACATGATCCAGAGACAAGCTAGAACAAGATATGTGCAGTGCCAATATGTATGTGAATATACATATTCACATACATACAGACATGCATGTATATTATATATATACATTCATAAATATATATTAAATAAATATATTTGTGTGTGTGTATATATATATATATGTGTATATATATATATATATATATATATATATATATTTATATAAACATATGATGACTGTCCATTTATAACTGAAGAAGACTATCACTGACCATTTCCCATGCAAAATGAAAGCAATGCTTGTGCATGGGATTATTTCACTCACAGTCAGCATTGCCCAGGCTTGTGTCCACAGTCGCCATGCTTGCCACAGTGTCCTCATGCACAAAGGCGCATCAGAAAGTCACCTCACTGGCGACTGCACAACCTAAAATTTTAGGTCTAATAAAAGCTTGCCCAGCACCTCACACACCCTCTCCACCCTACTGACATGATCCAGAGACAAGCTAGGGCAAGATACCCAGTGGCAATATGGGTTGCCAGCTCAAGAATGTGAGAATGCCATGATCTCTAGCGCAATCAGAAGATCCCTTAAATGTTCAATGCTATTCCCTGCATATCTGGTTTTATATCAGAGTGACCTTCTAGAGCCATGTTTTAACAAAAGCTGTCCAGTGCCCCACCCCCACTTAGCAACAAGCATGGTGTGTGCGTGTGGTGTGAGTACATTTAGAAATGTTTATCCATATGCAGTTATATAGGATTTGTATACATTCAAACACATACATATCTATGTACAAAGTGCCTTGAATGTAGGCAACTTATAGTTGCAATATTAAAAACCGAGACTGTCAATGAATCCCTTTCTCTAAATATTGTACTTCTTTAAGCTGAAAATAATTCACTTGTTCAATCTCACAACTTGTTTCCATTGGTGAAACAATGCCACAGCTCTCAAAATATACAATGTGCCAACTTCTTTGGAGATTTTGTTAAAAGGGAAATGAATTATGATTTCTGTGAGAATAAAATAGATTTTAATTCCTTTCAGAACATCTCTTGACACAAAACCCGAAATAGTGTATGCCCATGTTTATATTTGAAATAATATTTCAAGACAGTGAAAAGATGTGCTGATAAAATTTTTATAGTTACTAAAAGTATCCCAAAAAGTAGCAAAAGTCATGCAAACAATATCTCTGTGTATGATATTCCAATTAATAACACTTTATTATGGTACTTCTCTGTAAGGGTATTCTAATCTGAAAGTACCTTAAGAAAATATAGCTAAATAAAATAGTTACTTGTTTAGAAAAGCGATTTGACTAAATGCATTACAACAGATATGTCAACGTAGAAGTTAATACATATTTTTTAAAGATCAGAACTGATTAAAGAAAGATCAGAATTGATAAAAAAAAAAATAGTGATCTTGGCTTAGCGTTGCTGATATTGGCAGATAGAGTGAAAGAGAAGGAAAGAAAGAGAGAAAGTGTATGAGTGAGTATGTGTGTAGATGAATGTGTATATGTATGTGTGCATATTTCTGTGTGGATTTATGTCTGTATGTGTGTATAAGAAGTGTAAGTAATGAGGAGGAAATTTACTCTATATTTACATGTGTGAACCATACAGGTGGTAAGTACAAGCAAGCTTTGGGGGGAACCAATTATTAGTGTAAAGACAGGCAAAGAAGATGAGAGAAAACAGTAACAACAACAACAAACAGAAAACGAAATAACGCAGAATGAAAATGTTGGCAAAAAAAAAAACAAAAAAAGAATTGCGAAGAAAAAACATGTGAAAACTTATCAAAATATAAAAGAGAAAAATAATAATAAAAAACCCAAAAAACTCCAGCATCTGTGACACCCCCTGAGTTAACATTATCGAGAGTAAATATCATAATCTTATTTTAGATATTTGATTTCAGTTATATCCCACCCTGCACTAACACATGTGTAGTCATACATACATCTAAATATTTGTTCATTGAATATAGCACAACTATAGAGGAAGATTTCAGCTAATTGGTCTCTAGATTTAGCACATTGCTTTAACAGAAATGGAAACGGTGAAATTGCGAGTAAATCTAACCAACAACCCATATAAATTAATATGTGGTGGTGGGACACTTGACTCCTGATGGAAAAACTTCAGGGTGATGTTTGGGGCATTTTACACCTGATGAAGCCTATCTCTCTCCAGGTCTCAACTCTGCTGATTTCTCCAAGAGAAATTGCTAGACACAGAGAAAGCGAAAAAGTGGAAGTGAATAAGATTTGACCCTAGTATTTGACAGGTATTTTATCGACCTTGAATGGATATAAGGTAACACTGACTTCAGTGGGATTTGAACTTAAAGAGCAGAAAACCAGAACAATTCTATCCAACACTATTTGAATTGTCGCCCATCCATTTAACCCTAGGCTGGAGACATTAGTGACTAGGCCTAATGCTTTAAGTTTCATTCATGCATCATTTTTCCATGTTCCAATCATATCAGAATTAACAATCCTTTTCTATCAAGAATAAAAGACTTAAACACCAATTGTATACTGAATTTGCTTCGGTTAAGTATAACTGGTCATACTATGAAAATTTTTTAATCTTTTGTTGATAAAGGACATATCTAATCTATTTAAAAACTAAAATATGCCCATATTACTGAAGGCTTTTACAAGGTTAAATATTACAATTTTTTATCTGCAATAGTATTATGTAATACAATCATGGTGGATTGCCGTAATTATGAAAAGCATCACGGAAAATGCTTTGCATCATTTGTTATAGCTTAGGGTGGCAAACTGGCAGTATCATTAGCATGCCAAGTAAAATGCTTGTGGCATTTTGTCTGTCATTATGCTTGGAGTTCAAAATGAAAATGACTCAAGTGTCTTGAAGCCCCCTTGGCCAAAGAAGTATATTTAACCCTTTAACATTCATATTCCTTTGTCAAATATAATGCTTATTTAGTCACATGTGATTATATAGTTTTATAATGACATTGTAGGGAAGGTTAGAGAAGTTGGATCTGGTCAGTTTTAACATAAAACAGGTAGAATATTTGGGCCGGATATGGCTGGATTAGATGCTAAAGGGTTAACTAGATGGGGTTAAAATTCTTTATAACCGGAAAAAAAAATGCAAGTTAAAAAAGGCAATCCATATCAAATCCATTTTATAATTAACTATTGAGCAATGATATCACATAGATAAGACAGTGAAGATGGCGAAGGAAAGAGAGGCACACACCATAGATGAGTTTAAAGTTAAGCTGTATTTTAAGCTCAACAATTTCCAGTTACACAAAACCAAGAATAAAATAACAATACCTTAATCTTCATCCACTCCATGAGGATTCTTAGTCAAGTGTGTAGTTAACTTCTTACTTAATTCCAAACATTTTCACAATTATTGTGTTTATAAGATAGTTTTTTGGAAACTAGCAGATGGTTCTCTACTAGTTTAATGTCAGTTATGAAGATCTCTTTACCTTATAATTTTTGTTGTTGTTGTTATGAAATGATTTATGATGTTAAATGACACACAAAATTTGCTACTTCACTGTTTGTTCACTATCAGGGAAAGAAGTGAATGGTCTTTATATGACTGGAATTTCTATGAGGTTAAAAAAAAAAATGAAGGCGTGGCTGGGTAGTAAGAAGTTTGCTTCTTAGTTATATGGTTCCAGGTTCAGTCCTAGAGCACGGCACCTTTGGCAGGTGTCTTCTACTACAGATTTAGGCGACCAAAGTCTTGTGAGTGGATTTGGTAGACAAAAACTGAAAGAAGCTCATCGTATGTGTGTGTTTGTTTGCCAACACCGCTTGACAACCAGTGTTGATTTGTTTACGTCCTTGTAACTTAGCGGTTCAGCAAAAAAGACTGACAGAATAAGTACCAAACTTACAAAAATACTAAGTCCAGGAATCAATTCATTCAACTAAAACCCTTCAAAGCAGTGCTCCAGCATGTCCGCAGTCAGGTGACTGAAACAAAGGAAAGGATAAATACAAGGGAGCCTTTATGTAATAGTAGACTTGCTAAAAATAGCAGCCTTATCTCTATCAAATCACACCATACTATCTTTTGACAAAAGAACGATACTTTATACAATGCAGTCATAGGTCACAATACCTGAAAAAAGTCGTCACGGTTGGAATGGCTTTAATCATAGTTCTATCTTACCTGATCGAGGCCCACATGAGATTTAACAACATTACTGCTGTAAGATAATGCATTTATTCGATTAATTTTCGTTTAAGTAAATACGCGAATATACTGTATAATTTATTCAACACGTCTTTTCAGGTTAAAAACTAATTTGTCATTAAAAGTTGTTATCACAAAAATCTGTTAAAAGTAGCAGTAAAATTTCTCTCAAATTACAATGCAGTGTCTCAAAAACGAAGACCTAGATACATAATCTGAAAAACAGAGAGAGGGTCACGTCTGAAACGACCCCGATCATGAGCCTACTTGATCAGAACTGATATGAAGCTACATGATATCGAAGGGGTGCAAACATAAATTTTGCTTGATATTATGACAGAAATTGCAAGACAAATATCGTGGTAATGGGCATTATTATTTTCGTTTTGACCTCTGAGTTTGGCGTACAACTTATGACCGAAGTTCACTTCATAACAACGAAATCCCAGGTTCGATCTTCCCGCATGATATCTTGAGCAAATTTCATTTTCCTTATAACAGTCCTGACCTGAGACTACGTGGGCAAATTGGGTCGACGAAAACTGTATAGAAGACTGTCAGAAAGATGGGTTGTGTGAATGACTGAATCCGCACTGTCGAAACCTACGGAAATCCATCTATTTATTTAAAAATTGCTGGTGTGTTGGCAACAATATCTTGCGATTAGAGGCTGTCATTGCTCCAGATCATTTTTGATCAAACTAT
Source organism: Octopus sinensis (assembly GCF_006345805.1). Classification (NCBI taxonomy): domain Eukaryota; kingdom Metazoa; phylum Mollusca; class Cephalopoda; order Octopoda; family Octopodidae; genus Octopus; species Octopus sinensis. The sequence goes on from NC_042999.1 coordinate 110,142,946, forward strand.
GAGAAAAGATATTCCAGACGTAGAAACCCATCATTTATTTTATTCTACAGTTATTTATTTATTTTGTTTTTAAGAAGTATAGATTTTATTTTCATTTAAATGTACATCTTTTAGAACAATGTCATTTTATAAGATTTTGCTGGCAAATTCTTAAATTAACATAAGCGTTTATTTACATGAAAGAAAATTACCGGAGAACTTTCTTCTAATTTTTCCAAATCTTTCTATTAAAACTGTATTGAAACCATTTATGTGAAAGAAAAAGAAAAAAAAAACCCAAAAAAGCAATGCAGCACCAAGCGTTTCAACTGGTCCCACTCCACAAGGTTCAACGGGACATACTGAAGCAAGCCAGCACGCTTGCAGTATTACCACGGGCGATGGTGAGGCCAAGGCGTTCGAAAAGCCAAGCGCCCACACGGGCATCACCTAACACCTCAGTCAGGTGTGCTGCCAACGATGACAAGAACTTCGCGGTTAGTTGCCCAGTCTCTCCGAACATTTCAAAAGCCACAGATTGGACGAGATAGTTCAGTCAGGTCTCGATACTTCAGTGTTTATGTATCAAAGACTAATTTATCCAATGTGTCCTTTTTCATTTTTTTAAAGGCGGTAATGTATTATGAACTGAGGGATATTTGGCTGGTATTTCTCCTAGGTCTGGCGATTAAATTAAACTTCTTTTCTTGGCATATGCAAACGCACATCGATATGGCCTCCAAATCAATTATTAAACGATTCAATTAGTTTTGCAATATGAAATAAATTTTGATTTTAAAATTTACGAATTTGTTTTACGGGATTAGGTGTATTTATTACAGAAAAGAGGGTGACGCGGCTGTTATTTCTAGACGGTCAAGTGACAATGAAGAGATTCCTCGCATTTCAGTTTGTTTTATTCATTTTACGCTCATAACGATCACTTTGGGGTAATTTTTGGTTATCTCACCCCCATTAAAAAAATTGGTCAATCTCCATCTCCAAAAATTATTTAACTCTCAATAAAAAAAGAAAACAAGTGAATAGATGAAATATCTTATTGAATCTGATATTTTTTTATAACAAATCATACAAAACTGAAAAGATTAATAAGCACGAAAACTGATAAAATTAAACCTCTTACTGAATCTGATAATATTTTTATAGCAAATCATACCATGCCTATCGAGGAGGACAAACGTGAACAATATTGAAGTATTGAATCAAAAGAATCTAACTACTTTAATCCAATCTCTTGTCGTCACAAACTCAATATTTTAGTGGGGAGATAACCCAGTTTTTTAATGGCAATTTTTTAATGGGGGTGAGATAACCAAAAAGTACCCACTTTGGTTTTCTGCAAATTCATACGATTATGTAAACCCCACCACAAAAAAAAAAATGGTGGAGAGAGATTGCGTGATTTAAGGCCTATTTGGCTGTTACTTTTAGCACATCTCTCGACCACGATACAAGCACATTTCGTGTAGAATATATTTGGCAATACGTGCAATCTCACAGACAAAGGAGTTGTCATGTTTGGCTTGTTACAATGAAAACAGGCATGAATATGTCTGTGGCTTACGAATGGCTAAATTACCCCAAATCGTCTTCCCATTGTCGTGGAGGCCTTCCAAGTGGTCTTCCCCAACCTCTTGGATACCAATCAATCTATTTAAGTTCATGTTATTGCTCCATTTTCTTTATAGTCTTTTGCTCATTTTACCCGTTCATTGGATCTTTTCCTTTTGAACGGCAGTTTTCAACACAATTTCTAGTTAACTAAACACTTTTAAACTTCGTATACTGGTAGAATGTGTTTATAAAACATCATTTTTTTCTTGGCTTTATTGAGAAAATTCCATAGTTTGTAACATATTTCCACTTTAAAATCGAGCATTTCGGCAATTTTAACCAATCGCTCACCTCCATTTGCAGTGAAAACATTCCGTGCTCTATGAATATGTCCCTCGGAAACAGATTGGGTTTATTTACATTTGCGAAGAAAAAAAGATACCCTTTTAGGTTAGGGGTGGGGGAAGGGTATCTTTTTTTCTTCGCAAATGTAAATAAACCCAATCTGTTTCCGAGGGACATATTCATAGAGCACGGAATGTTTTCACTGCAAATGGAGGTGAGCGATTGGTTAAAATTGCCGAAATGCTCGATTTTAAAGTGGAAATATGTTACAAACTATGGAATTTTCTCAATAAAGCCAAGAAAAAAATGATGTTTTATAAACACATTCTACCAGTATACGAAGTTTAAAAGTGTTTAGTTAACTAGAAATTGTGTTGAAAACTGCCGTTCAAAAGGAAAAGATCCCGTTCATTTCTTATTATTTTGCGGTATATTGATTATGAATTTTTTTTTGCAGGCAATCTGTTTAGGCCGCCATTGAAGCAAAGGATAATATACGAGCTGCTAGAAACAACAACCAAATTTCTTTCGCTCTTACTCAACCGTATGACAACAACAACAACAACAATAATAATAATAATAGTAATAATAATAATAATAAAATTAAACAAAATTAATCGCAGTCAAGGCTATCATTGGTATATCTAGTAATCACTGTCCTAGAAAAACAAAAAAAAAAAAGCTTTATCAAGGCTGAAATGTTGATGATTGGCTAGCACAACTAAAGTATTGATGAATTCCTTAAAAAATAATAAAAATTAATGGATTATTTTTTGTAACACATTTTTTTTTTCCTTATATATTTTCCCGACAATTTATAGTTAAAACAATAAGTGTTTACCTTTTATTAATGAAATAATTAGCGAGTCAGTTTATAATTACGGTCTTCTTGATGTAAAAAACGATTAAATTCTTGTAGATATTTTATGTATTTAACGAGAAATCAGTTGCGAGTAGACATCGATGAAATGCATGAATTTATGACTTTTGCTTTTACTGTAATTTACTTTTTTTCTGATGAAAGAAAATCTTTTTTCAAAGATATAAATAATAGTATAATTACAGGATCTTTTCTGCTTGGCTTCAGTTGTGGAAATTTGAAAGGTTATTGAAAATTTTATGGTTCGGTGTATTAATGTAGTTTTCCACGCTGAATCTCAGAAGATATTTCACTTTTTCCAGAATTTTTTTTTTTTAAAGGCTTAAGACGTTTAAAATTTGACGATTTTCACCCAGTTAGAAAACAGGATTTGGAAACTGTCATTTCGTGCGTGACAGCACGAGTTGTCAACATTCTAAAAATGTGTTTTGATGTGAAACTGTAAATAAATCAACTTTTGCTTTACCCACAACATTTAACCTTTTTTTAGCTTTTGGAATTTCCAGAAATTTTTTGCGAATTTGTGCGTGATTTAAGGTCTGTTTGGCTGTTACTTTTAGCACATCTCTCGACCACCAGGATACATGAGCAGATGAGCACATTTCGCGTAGAATGTATTTGTCAACACGTGCAACCTTACATACAAAAAGATTGTCATGTTTGGCTCGTTTCGAAAACGTACGAGTGGTCAAAAACTTTCATTGATAATTTTCATACTGTATGATGCAAGTATTCACTTTAAATTCATTGACATTTTTCAGAAATACAACAAATTAGTTAAATACGAAATCTGAGCGATCTAAACGACACAAACTATGCACTTTGAATCCATTATATTTCATTGTAATAACTGAGCTACGAAGGATGGCATCTGAAAAGTTTAATAAAAACTTTTTTTTTTTTACTACCCACAAGGGGCTAAACATAGAGGGGACAAACAAGGACAGACAAACGGATTAAGTCGATTACATCGACCCCAGTGCGTAACTGGTACTTAAATTTATCGACCCCGAAAGGATAAAAGGCAAAGTCGACCTTGGCGGAATTTGAACTCAGAACGTAACGGTAGACGAAATACGGCTACGCATTTCGCCCGGCGTGCTAGAAATTTTTGGGAAGGGGGGCCAGTCGAGTAAATCGACCCCAGTACGCAACTGGTACTTAATTTATCGACCTCGAAGAATGAAATTAAAATCGACCTCGGCAGAATTTGAACTCAGATTGTAAAGACAGTTGAAATGCTGCTAAGCATTTCGCCCGGCGTGCTAACGTTTCTACCAGCTCGCCGCCTTAAGGCAGAAAAATATTGTAGAGCTGTAAGAAAGATCCTCCAAATTAACCTCCTCTGCAGACATATTTTTGCAGCTATGTTTATCTCCTGTTGCCTTTTTTCTATAGTTTACATTTTCCCTGAAGTCAAAGGTTATTGATTTGATTTATGATTCAACACTCTTAGCCATTGTCTCAGCGTCAACTTTTCTCACAAAAATTAAATATTTTACACTGTCTAATGTGAATTTTACATGGAATTTCTGTAGACACATGCAAATATGTGGAGACAAACATATTTCAAGTACAACGGTATAGTCTCATATTCTAACTCACAGCGTGACGTCCTGTTACAGTGCATTTCAATTGACTACAGTAGCATCCCAATCGGTAACGTAGCTAGAATGTGTGCCACCCGGGGCGGCCTTTCCCGTTTGCCGCCTCCAGACCTCACAGAAAACACACATTGCCTACAGCTGACCCAAAAGTGCTGCCGGGGGCAGATCACCCCTACCGCCTCTGCCCCTAGCTACGCCAGTGATCCCAATTCTTATGGAAGCCCATCAATTAATATATACTTGTAATTCAATGCTTCATCTACTGTGCAATTCAATAGATTTGATTACATGGTTCAGGGAAATATTGCGTCACTTGACACAATAATTTTCATGTGTAGATAATCCAGTCATTGATTTTGGTGGTGGTGATAGTGTATTTTTATGCGAGTTTATGTGTGCCTTGTGAACCTAGTTGTCAATAAAGATATTCTCATATTTATAATGTTTGGGGTCCTGATACAGTTTAGTGTCCTGAAAAAGTTGAGAGTCTTGATGCACTTTAGTATCTTGATAAAGTTTGGGTCCTGATGCATTTTCGTGTCTGGATAAAGTGTAGGGTTCTGATGTAGTTTAGTGTCTTGATAAAGTTAAAGGCCCCGATGCAGTTTAATGTCCAGAAGCAGTTTAGGGTCCTGATGTAGTTTAGAGTCCTGATGCACTTTAGTGTCTTGATAAAGCTTAGGGTGCTGACGCACATCAATATCCTGATAAAGCTTGGGGTTCTGATGCACTTTAGTGTATTGACAAAGTTCAGGGTGCTGAAAAAAGTTTAGCCTTCGGATGCACTTAAGTGTCCCCTTAAAATTTAGGGTGCTGATGCACTTTAGTGTCCTGATAGATTTTGGTGTCCTGGTGCAGTTTAGTGTCTTGATAAGATTGAGCGCCCTGATGCACTTCAGTGTCCTAATAAAGTTTAGGGTCCTGGTGTACTTTAGTGTATTGATAAAGTTTTGATCCGCGATAAAGTTTAGGTTCCTAATTCACTTCCGTGTCCTGTTGCATTTTAGGGTCCTGATGCACTTTAGTAACCTGATGCGGTTTAGTGTCCTGATTCAGATGGTGTCCTGATGCACTTAAGTGTCCTGATAAAGTTTAGGGTCCTGATGCATTCTTGGGTCTTGATGCAGTTTAGGGCCCTGATGCAGTGATATTATATGGTCTATCGCTCCGTAAATAGACTTAAGAAACATGAACTTCGGTAGGAAATGATGGTGGTGGAATGCTGGAGTGTTAACAAGCGGTTTCACTTGATTACCGTTTTGTAGTAATGGTTCACATTTTATATTTAGCGGATAAGACGACCCCTTGTTTTTAGGAGAGATTTCTAAGCTTCAAATATGGCAGATTAAAACAATATATAAAAACATGTGCTTGTGTTAATTTGTGTGCGAATGTACATGTGTTTGTACGAACGCTTATATTTATTTTCAAAGGTACATTAATAAACTATGAAAAGCAGAAGTAAAAGATGCAATGTCAAAGGATTTTCAGTAAGTAATAAGTAATTTACGCTTGTAAATTGTGTATGTGTGTGTGTGTGCGTGCCATGTCCTATAACTGCCTGTTTCTCCAACTTTGTAGGGTCTTCCCTGTTGCTGTAACATACTGTGAAATTTTAAAATTACATCAAAATTTTCAAATTTCGAATATTCTTTTTTACTCTAGGCACAAGACCCGAAATGTTTGGAGCTAGTCGATTATATCGACCCAGTGCGTAACTGGTAATTAACTTATAGACCCCTAAAAGATGAAAGGCAAAGTTGACCTCGGCAGAATTTGAACTCAGAACGTAAAGGCTGATGAAATACCTATTTCTTTACTACCCACAAGGGGCTAAACACAGAGAAGACAAACAAGGACAGACACACGGATTAAGTCGATTATATCGACCCCAGCGCGTAACTGGTACTTATTTAATCGATCCCGAGAGGATGAAAGGCAAAGTCGACCTCGGTGTAATTTGAACTCAGAACGTAGCGGCAGACGAAATACTGCTAAGCATTTCGCCCGGCGTGCTAACGTTTCTGCCAGCTCGCCGCTTTTCAAATTTGGTATATTGAAATAGTTTTTCATGTTAAATCCGATTTTGTTATTCATTTATTTCAGAAAAAAGTTACAGAAGCTTAAAGTTTAATCAATTTTACCTAATCGACTTAGCAGGACTTGGAAGCTGGCATTTTCTGCATGATAGCTATCTATCACAAAATGAAAGTAAGATCATTACGAGGAGGAATTTTTTATTAAACAAAAGGAAGCAAAGCATTACGCTGGCCAAAGTTGTAAAAACTTCTGAAATTTTAATAAGTTCTAATGAATAAAGTCATATGAAACGGTCGAACGGACATGTAAATGATTTAGAAAGGAAAAAAATATCCTCAACTAACTTTTTTGCGAAAAATTGCACAAATCAGTCCTGATCAAGAGACTTATCTGTCGGGGAAGGCATGGTCTGACATGGAATAAACAAAAATTTATACAAGACATTCCATTGTAAAAATTGTCCAGCAACGACAGGCTGTTCAGCTAGTGTATATTTAAATGATTGTGTGTGTGCGTGTGTGGTAGTTAATTAAAGCTTGAGTACACATTTGGTAGCATGCCTTTAAAGAACGTTCATGAAGCCTTTGGGCAACCACCCACAGGCAAAAAATGACATGCTGCATAATCAAATCAAGCGAAACCGAATTAAATGAACGAGGCACTTTTTGAAAAGTTGCCTGAGGAGACACATATACACCAAAAGATGCACCATAACCAGTTCCATCGTATCTCACTCGCGAGGGATCGATGCTAGATGGGTGGAAACAATCATTGGGATTAATAAAGAATCTAGTGAATTCCATTTTCTGTTCCTTTCATTTGTTTTATATATACGAGGGAGTACCCAAACGTAACCGGAAACGTTCTCTGTGGGATAAAAATCTTTGTAGTTCAGGCTTCCGCCACTAGAACCCACTTGATGCAACCCTCAGGCATCAGTCTTGCCGACCGGTGTCGACAGGTCAAGTCGTACTGCCACGTGGTGACTCTTTGTTTCGCAGTGCTTCTCCCTGTTCGTCGATTTTTGCGATGGTTGAAACGAAAGAACAGCGTGCTTCCGTGAAGTTCTGTTTTCTGCTGGAAAAAACGACGGCCGAAACAGTTGTCATGCTTCAAACATCTTACAAGAACGCTGCCATGAGCAAAACACAAGTTTATGAGTGGTTTACTCGTTTTAGGAATGATCGCTTGTCGCTTGAAGACCAGCCTCGTTCAGGACGACCACTGACCTCCCCGGATGAATGAAAACATCATGAAATTTCACGAACTGATCTTGGAGAACCGTCACCGAACTATTGTCAAACTTGTTGATAATGACTGGTATGTCCTGGGGCCCTTGCCCACGAAGCTTGAGCGAGGAATTGCTAATGAACATAGCTGCAGCAAAATTTGTGCCTCGCTTGCTCAGTACTTATTCTATCGGTCACTCTTGCAGAAACGCTAAGTTAAGAGTACGTAAACACACCAGCATCGGTTGTCAAACGTTGGTGTGGTGGGTGACAAGCACAAATACACAAATATACATACACATATACTTATACAACGGGTTTCTTTCAGTTTCTGTCTACCAAATCAACTCACAAGGCTTTTGTCGGCCCGAGATTACAGTAGAAGACACTTGCCCAAAGTGCCACGCAGTGGGACTGAACCTTGAATCATCTGGTTGGGAAGCAAGCTACTTACCACACAGCCACGCCAGCGCCTATATGTACATATATATATATATGTCTTCCCTTCTCTGGATCTTTCCTTCTCCTATGTTTCCGACGAAGAGCTCCGCTCGAAACGTTAAACGCTCCTTCTTCCTGAGCGTCCAATAATACTATATTTGTTCCACGTCCTCGCGTTGTTGTGTTTTTTTTGTGCTTTCTTGTTTGGATTAACTATAATATATATATATATATATATATATATATATATATATATATATCAGACGGGCTTCTTTCAGCTTCCGACTTCACCCATAAGGCTTTGATTTGTCTGTAGCTAAAACAGAAAACACTTGCCCAAGATGAACCACCGTAGGATTGAAGCCGGAAACATGTCACTGAGAAATAAGCTTCTTACCACATACCCACGCCTCTGTGTGTGTGTGTACCTTCATTGTTTGGATTTTTTTCACATTTTTGACATTATTATATTTATGGCGCATCAAACTACATCTTGCAACACACCAGTGCGTCACAACGAAACCATTGGTATAGCGTGTCAAAAAGTTAGGTCGCATATCTACGGACTGATCGCTGACTGCTGTGGAATATTGTGTCAGTGATCAGTTCGTAGATAAGTGAAACAGTATAAAACTAAATGTAACAGTATATGTGTGTTTTTTTAAATCACTTAATATGTCTCTTCAACGAACGTAATTGTTCCAGTTTTAACAGACGATCTCAGATCAATTCACTTGCCAAACAAACATAAAGCGCACACACGCAGACGTGTTTGTGTGTGTGTGTGTGTGTGTGTGTGTGTGTGTGTATCTATAATAATAATAATAATAATAATAATAATATAAATATATGCATATATACATACATATATGTACATATCTACATCTATATGTATATATACATCCATATATGGGTACAGGACATCAAAAATAAAAAAAAAACGTTCAACACAATGAGAAACGAAAATATAAAAACAAAAACATAGAAACGAACTTTTTTTCAAACAACGCAAAACAGAGTACAAGACACACAACTTGAGGAATATTCCCCTTCTTCGGTTGTCCCAGTTTGGTCTACTCCACGTTTCGAAGGTAAGGAAAAGACGCGACTTCGTTAAAACAGTCCTTCCCGCAAAGCAAATTAAATAAAATTTGGGATATTTTGTGGAGGGTAAAAGTGGTAACAAAAACAGGACAGTAAGAACAAAACAAGACAGTAAAAACAATAAAAAAGTTATATACATAAATATATATATATATATATGTATGTATGTATGTGTATGTATGTATGTATGTATGTATGTATGTATGTATGTATGTATGTATGTATGTATGTACGTGTGTGTGTATATGTATGTATGATTGCATTTGTGTATGTATGTGCGTGTGTATGTATTTACGAGCGTATGTCGTTCAATGCTCAAAATGAGGAGTAGATAGACAGCCGAGAACTGATGAAGGGTCGTTCTTTGTGTTACTTCTCTTGTTTCCCATTTGTTTCTCTCTTTGTTTGCGTATTGAACTCATTTGTTTTCGTATTTCATGTTGTTTACTGTTGGTGACGTCCTGCATGTATATATATATATATATATATATATATATATATATATATATATATATATATATATATATATATATATATATAAATATATAGGCGCAGGAGTGGCTGTGTGGTAAGTAGCTTGTTTACCAACCACATGGTTCTGGGTTCAGTCCCACTGCGTGGCACCTTGGGCAAGTGTCTTCTACTATAGCCTCGGGCCGACCAAAGCCTTGTGAGTGGATTTGGTAGACGGAAACTGAAAGAAGCCCGTCGTATATATGTATATATATATGTATGTGTGTGTGTGCGTGTATGTTTGTGTTTGTCCCCCTAGCATTGCTTGGTGTGTTTATGCCCCCGTCACTTAGCGGTTCGGCAAAAGAGACCGATAGAATAAGTACTGGGCTTACAAAGAATAAGTCCCGGGGTCGAGTTGCTCGATTAAAGGCGGTGTTCCAGCATGGCCGCAGTCAAATGACTGAAACAAGTAAAAGAGAGAAAAAAGAGAAAGAGATATACATATGTATGTGTGTGTATGTGTATATATATATATATATATATATATATATATTATTTATATTATGTATGTATGTGTGTATGTATACATGTTCTCTTTAATTTTAGAATAAATTGGTAGCAATTTTAGAATAAATTGGTAGCAAGGTTGTGAAAGAATGCATCAACTTTTAAATCTAAAAGGTCTTGGAGATATCATGATCATTTGCAGCATATAAATTAAGGATTTGCATTCTCTCCCCCAAGATCCCAAGTTTTGCCATACTTTGCTCCAGACGGGTTGGTATTATACTATGCATGCATGTATGTATGTATGTATGTATGTACGTATGTATGTATGTGTGTGTGTGTGTGTGTGTGTGTATGTATGTATGTATGTATGTATGTATGTATGTATGTGTGTATGTATACTTGTGACACGGTTGCGTGGGCAGTGAGAGTTAACAGTGACCTTCGTGAGGCAGCGTGCCGAGTGACATCGTTGTATTTACTTCACAAGTTGTGAAATTTGTGTTTTTGCGATCACATGTATACTGTAGTCTGTGATTTTGTCATGGACAGGAACAAAGAGCCAACGTGAAATTTTGCGTTAAACTTGGGAAGTCTGCTACAGAGACGTTGAACATGCTTCGGAAAGCTAATGGCGATGAGGCAATGGGTTGTACGCAATATTTTGAGTGACATGGGCGCTTCAAAAGCGGAAGAATATCCCTAGAAGATGATGAGCTATTTGGAAGGCCTGCCATGAGCATCACCTCCGGAAATGTGGTATTGTGCATTTACAGTTAATCCCCCAAGGCCAGACCGTCAATCGAGAGTTCTACTGTGACGTTTTGAGGCGTTTAAGGGAGGACATTCGACGAAAACCACAGGATCTGTAGAGTCTAAAGAATTGGATTCTTCAAGACGACAATGCACCCTGTCACCGATCTCTCCTCACTCATGAGTTTCTCACCAAAAACATGGTATCGCTTCCGCACCCGCCCTATTCGCCAGATTTAGTACCCGCAGACTTCCATCTCTTCCCAAAGATGAAAATGTAGATCAAAGGTCGCTGTTTTAATACCCTTGTCGAGATCCAGAGCGAATCACAGAAGGTTCTCGACTCGCTTACGGATAACGACTTACAGGCTGGATTCCAAAAGTGGCAGGAACACAACAGGGACCGGTGTATTGCTGTGCAAGGTGACTATTTCGAAAGAGATGATATTAAGACTTAAGTAAATAAGTTATTATTATTATTTTTTTTTATTAAATATAATTAGTCCAGAAACCTCTTGATACCACCTCATAAAAACGAGAAGGTGCTGAAAATTTCATGGCTTTAAGGGTATCGCGAAAGGCCTGGTAGTGGCCCAAATTTCCGAGTTCTTCTACGGGGATTAGAAAAACTGAAGGACCGCGGCGATAAGTGTGAATCTGAGAGAATATGTTGAATAAAATCACAATTAACTAATCCTCCTGTATTTTCTTTTATCGAAAGCCAGGAAATTTTCAGCACCTACTCGTATTTGTGTGTGTGTTTACTGGTTTCAGTCACTAAATGGAATCAGAGTAAATCAATAAACATTCAGCAACTGGAGATGGTGATTAAAGTTCAGTTTCACAACTCAGCCATTTGTTTTTTTATTAAATAGTAAATGCAGCGGAAGACGCTTGAGTGATATGAGTGATAGTTTCACCACATCTCTTGTTCTATTTTGATGTTTCTTCTTGATACTTGGTATTATGCATACAGAAGGCGGTGAGCTGGCAGAAACGTTAGCACGCCGGGCGAAATGCTTAGTGGTATTTCGTCTGCGTTACGTTGTGAGTTCAAATTCCGCCGAGGTCGACTTTGCCTTTCATCCTTTCGGGGTCGATATATTAAGTACCAGTTACGCACTGGGGTCGATGTAATCGACTTAATACCTACGTCTGTCCTTGTTTGTCCCCTCTGTGTTTAGCCTCTTGTGGGTAATAAAGAAATAGGTATTATGCGTACAGAAAGAGACATCAAAATGGAAATCAGCAATTCAGAATCTAAACAACGGAGTACAAGAAAAACAAACAAACAAACAAACAAAAAAACAAAAACCCAACAACAGCAAAAATAATGAGGATTTCAGATTTTGGTACAATTGTCAGCAATTTCTGGGGAGTGGTTAAGTCGATTACATTGACCCACAGTACTCCGAAAGGATGAAAGGCAAAGTCGATCTCGGTGAAAAGTGAACTCAGAATGTGAACTCTGACGAAATGCCGCTCTGCAATTTCGTCCGGCGTGCTAACGATTCTGCCAGCTCGCTGCCGTAATAATCCTTTCTACTAAAGGCACAAGGCCTGAAATTTGGGGGAGAGGGGAGATAATCGATTACATCGAATTCCAGTGTTTTACTGGTACTTAATTTATCGACCCTCGAAAAGATGAAAGGTAAAGTCGGCCTCGATGGAATTTGAACTCAGAACGTAAAGATAGACGATATGCAGCAAAGCATTTCGCCCGGTGTGCTAGCGATTCTACCAGCCAGCTTGCCGCCTTAACAACAACAACAACAACAACAACAATAATGATGATGATGATGATGATAAACAAGCCAGAGCGTAAACCATATTGTATTCACATGCAAGTTTGATTTTATGTTTGTATATGCGCGCACGCGTATTTGTGTGTGTGTGTGTGTATGTGTGTGTGCATTATTGTGTGAGAGTGTGTACGTCCGTACATGTGAGCGTGTATACACCCGTACATGTGTGCGCATCAATTGTCAGATTAACGGTGTCTATTGATGCCAGTGTCTGGTTATTAAAAGGCTTCCCTATGAAAGCATGTCTCTCGCATCAGAAGCATCGCTTCCTCCATTTTTTTCCCCCTGATCCACGTTGTCTACCTCTTCGCTTCTTTTAACTCATCTTTTTACCCATTCTTGCTTGTACAGATCGGTCAGTAGTTAGTTAATAGGGATTTGTTTTCCCCTTTTTTTTTTCTTTTCTTTTTTTTCTTTTTGGAAAGTGGAAGGAGGCTGGCTTCACGTAAATGGTTCTGTAAATGGGCAGTAAGTACAATTGCAGCATCAGCAGTAGCAAGGGGGAAGCAGCTGCAGCAATAATAACAACAACAGCATCATCAGCAACGTTATCAACCTCATCATCATCATCATTATCAGCCACAACAACAGCAACAACAGCAGCATCACTAGTAACAAGAACAGCAGCGTTTGGAACTCCAGCAGCAATGGTAGCCAATTTGCATGCTATTCCAATTTGCGACTCAATGAACGACCAGATTGATATCGGACCGAGTACAAAAATAAAAACAATCAAAACAATAAACAACGGCAACAACAACAACAACAACAAAAATGCAAACAAAAAAAAAGAAACAAAGAAAGAAAAAAGAACGAATTTAAGGGGTTTTTGCTCTGTGACGGCTATTGACGGGCAGGGGGAGTATGGATTGTAGTGGCGTTGCACAATCGCTTCTTGCCTTGTGGCGTGGTGTTACTGTGTCTAATAGACTTTGGCAGTTGCAGGTCTAATGGCAGAGATGGTCTGGCGATGATAAGTCAGTGCAAGACGGACAAGAACGTCAGATGTAGCACGACTTTATCACATGATACATCTTCACTCCTTACGATTTTGGCAGTTATGAGAATGGGAAAGTGGGAGTGTGGAGAAGAGGTATGGGAGCAGGAGAGAACTAGGGAAGGAAAGAGGGGAATGGAGTAAAGCGCGTATACAGTATATAGGACATGGAAATAACTGAGTATATATCATATATATTTGTGTGCTAGCGAGAGAGAGAGAGAGAGAGAGAGAGAGAGAGAGAGAGGCAGACACAGAGAAGACTGGAGTTCATGAGTATGTATGCATGTGTGTATGTGTATATGTATGTATGTGTGTATATATGTGTGTGTGTGTATGTATTAAGGGCACTACCTAGCGTAAATTAATTTTATATATACATGTTTGTGTGTGTATATATAAATGTATATATATATATATGTATATATATATATACACACACACACACACATATATATATATATATATATATATATATATATATATATATATATGTATGTATGTATATATAAAAGGAGAGCTTGTGTGCGAGAGAGAGGCAGAGAAGATTTGAGTTCATGCTTTTCTTTGTGTGCGTGCGCGCGAACATGAAGAGAGAGTGTGAAAGAGAGAAGCAAAGAAAGAGACAGAGAAAAGGAAAGAGAGGGAGAGATTGATGGCAAAAGAAAGATGGATTCAAAATTTTCTGAAGATGGCCTGAAATGAAGATGAAGGGGATTATATATAAAGAAAAAGAAAAAAGAAAAAAGACATGGAACGAAAAAGAGATAGGGAAATATAGAAGATAGGCGGGAATGGTGACAGGCACAAAGCTAGTGAGGGAGCAAAACAGATATATATATAGATTGTAAGGAAGCGAGAGAAAGAGCGTTGATGAAAGAGAAAATGATAGATGTTTCTGAGTGGGGGAGAGAGATAATAGATTATGTGTATAATATATAGAATATTGAAGTGTGAGGCAAATGCAGAGAGAGAGAGAGCGCGCACGAGAGAGAGAGGGAGGGGGAGAGGAGCAGGCAGATAGAGATCGTAAGCATAGAAGTGATTACAAATATAAAAGGAGGATGATTGATAGAGTAAGAATAACAGTAATAGAGAGAGAGGGGAGGGAGAGAGTAGTGTGAGAGAGCAAAAGAGTTACAGAGAAATGTAAAAAGAGCGACTTAGAGCAAGGGAAAGCAATATATATATATATATATTATATATATATATATATTATGCGTGAATGAGTGTGTATATGTGTGTGGTTGGCAAATGAGAGAGAGAAAATAATTGATGAAAAATAAGAATGGGTGAGAGATAAAAGGAAACTGGAGGTTGAGGGAGATAGGAACAATGATAGAGCCGTAAATAATAGAATTACTATTTTGTTAACTTTGAATTAGGTTGAGTAAGTAATCAGTTCCTTCTATTTACATGTTCTGAACGAACCATTTCACCTTTGTCTGATTCCTCCCAATCTGCATCCATTCTACACTTCTGTCGTCTTGCAAAGAAAGTAAAATAAGACATTCCTGTTACCAAAACTGGTACAAGTTAAACCTTATTATGATCGTATCTAAATTTCATCGATAAGCTATTACTAAACTAGTGTGAATTCATGAAGCGATTTTTATAATTTTTCTATCAGATTTACGTTTAAATTGCTCCGTTAGCGTTAACGGTATTTAACATGATGAACATTTAAATAATAACAAGGAATACTTAGGCAATCTGGGACAAAATATTAGTCAATGGGAAATATTCGTTTTCTTCATCAGCTTTTATAGAAGACAACGCCGGATATACTTAAGCCTTCTTCTCAGTTCATCAATGAAGTGTAGCCTTCACCGTTATTTGTCAATTTAGTAATAGAAGATTCTACGCTTCATTTTCAATTGTTCTGTATTTGGAGCTTCTAGTGTCAGTAACATAATATGGTGTGTGTATGTGTGAGTGCGTGTATAAGAGAGAGAGAGAGAGAGAGAGAGAGAGAGAGAGTATTTGGACAATCAAGCCAGAAACACAGCTGATCCTTCTGATGTTTACTTCTGTGGGTTGAATTGACCACAGCTTCTGAGCGACGTTGGTTCTCATTAGCCGTTCACACTGTGTAATTAACTGGTGTCTCTTCAGCTTTCTTTGGTTTGTACGCTTGTGACTGCGTTACTGCTTGTCTATTTGTTTCTGAGTGTATGTATGTATATGTGTTTACGAGAACCATAACATGAAAATGCACAACGTTGGTCCCTGTCGGTGTATCTGCAATATTTTTGGGAACAGCTCTTTAGGTGTCGCTTAATTTTCACCCTGAAAGGTTTCAGAACGGGCACAGGAAAAAAAGGAAAATAGCATTATGTCCATCCCGTGAACTTGTAGCGAGTGTTTCAAACCAAGTCCTTGGATAAGCGGTCAAGCATCACGAGAAAACCACCATAGTTTCACGTGATCGGCCTATCACCCGACTAGTCAGCGTGAAGCGATGGTGTGGACGTTTTCTCAGACATTCTAGAATTTGACTTTCGTTCCCCAATACAAAACGTTCGACGCGCATTTTTAGCTGTCACTCAACCCAAATAGGCAGCTAAGACAGATGGCGCAAGTAAATGACAAACCACCGTCTCTACGAAGATAGCACAGTTGTTTCCGGTTATGTTGGACAAACCACTTATTGTCGTATCAATAGCTCGACGTAAATTCCAAGCATTGTATCTCTTCCAGTATGTTATTATCTGAAAAAGGCCAACGCTATTTGTCTTTACGCGCGACAATAAAATCTTCTGTTAAATGTTCGCAGATGTTGTTCAGTTACTTGTACACGCAGGACAAGAAACCTATTTTCAATCATCAACTCAACCAGCTATCACCATAGAGTGAGAGAAACTTATTCTTTTGTTCCCAACAGAAACAAGTATAACTCAACAATTTAGCTGCATATTACAATTGTGTGCTGTTATTTAATCTCATGTAGTATCCGAGTGTTCACAATGAGTACAAACAATAGTTAAAATAGAAAAAAGGACCCCTGTGTTTGTGTATAAATAAGATGATAAATTCATTATTTACACCATTTCTATATGATCTTCAAGTAAAGATTTAGTCTCGTCACAAAATAAGTGCATGCACACTTCAAAAGCTGAGCTCGCATTTATACATGTGGATATACATACATACATACATACATACATACATACACACACATATACATACATATACACATACACACACACATATATATACATATATATATATATATATACATACATACATATATATATATACATATACATACATACATATATATATATATATATACATATTCATGCATACATATATATATATATATATATATATATATATATATATATATACATATTCATGCATACATATATATATATATATATTATATATATATATATATATATATATATATATATTCATGCATACATATATATATATATATATATATATATATATATACACACATCAGTTTAGAAACAGGCATAGGTGGCTGTATGTTCAAGAAATTTATTTCGCATCTACAATAACCTCTACAATAACTTCACATTTTCCAGCACCTTATGAGTGGAATTTTAGTAGATGGAAACCGTGTTGAAGCCCATCAATTCTACACGCATCCATGCACGCACACATATATGTAATATTCATGTATATATGTACAGGGCCAGCACCACACTGTAAGCAAGCAAATTGGGTGGTCGCTGAGGGTGTTGAAGTCGGGACCCCACAAATGATAGAAAATTTCTTAATCCAATTAAAACCACGAAAATGAGCAAGGGAGGTCACTCCCAGAACAAAGACAAAATACACGGAGAGTGGCGATGAGAAGCTTGTGTAATGTTACGTCCTTGTTACATGGTGTGGTGCGGAATATTTCAAATATTACCCGGTAATAGATTTATTCATTGATATGCTTGATCATATTACTACAGATCTCTTGTGCGCAGGATAATGAACTTTTTGACTGCATTTTGCAGTTGGTGTAATGAGAATAATCACTGGACGGTGAAGCAATAGTTGAGAGGAGGTCGTATCGTAGAGCTGGCCTTAGGCGCTGAAAACAATAGCGGCAACCCTGTGTGTGTGTGTGTGTGTGTGTGGTGAGAGAAAAAAAGGGGGAGAGAGAGAGATGTATGTGGTAGTCTGTGCATATCTGTGTCAGTGCTTATGTTGTAGCCGTCTGTGTCATGTAACTTGACAGACAGATAACGAGAGAACAATGAAATAAGACTGGTGGAATCGATAGAATCAACTAAAACTCTTAAAAGCAGTGCTCCAACATGATTGCTGTGCAATGAATGAAACCACTAAACGAACATAAAAAATAAAAGTATCCTAACCTAGGCGCAGGAGTGGCTGTGTAGTAAGTAGCTTGCTAACCAACTACATGGTTCCGGGATCAGTCCCACTGCGTGGCATCTTGGGCAAGTGTCTTCTGTTATAGCCTCGGGCCGACCAAAGCCTTGTGAGTGGATTTGGTAGACGGAGACTGAAAGAAGCCTGTCGTATATATGTATATATGTATATATATATATATATATATATATATATGTGCGTGTGTGTGTGTGTGTATATGTTTGTGTGTCTATGTTTGTCCCTCTAGCATTGCTTGACAACCGCTGCTGGTGTGTTTACGTCCCCGTCACTTAGCGGTTCGGCAAAAGAGACCGATAGAATAAGTACTGGGCTTACAAAGAATAAGGCCCAGGGTCGATTTGCTCGACCAAAGGCGGTGCTCCAGCATGACCGCAGTTAAATGACTGAAACAAGTAAAAGAGTAAAAGAGAGAGAGTAACCTGATTATGATTTGACAAAATTCAGTACACCTTGTATAGGAATGGTAGATTATTCAAAAATCATAATTTAAGGCTTTGACTTTATAGTTTGGTAAAAAAGTGTGCGTCTTGTTTACAGTCACAATGTCAGAAGTCCTAATAGTTAATTACCCTGCTATTGAATCTAACATTCATGCACACACACATACACACATTCCTCATACATATTCCTTTCTTATAAATACAGATAGAATGATAGAAATGGGTTTTAGTAACTCGAAATACGTTAGGCCCGTAAAGTTAATTTTGGGGAGGAGAAGTACCTCTTTCTTGTGATCAAAAATGTTGGCAGGATGCAGTTCTTTGTGGATCCTTTCCTCATTTCACTCACTGCTCTATGATGAAATATTGATTAAATGTACAAGGAAATAATTATTTCTTTTGGAAGCAGAGAAGACGGCGCTATTCACCTCATTCTTAGAGATTAAACGTTTAAAGTAAAGTTTACATTAACACAGAATTCCGATCTATGGTCATCGGGTGTTTTATTTCTGAATAAATGCATAGTACGGTTAAGAGTTGCCATTAGACTGAACAACAACAAAGACGACATTCGCTTTTTCTTTTCTTTTTGTTATATCTAATATCATAATATTTTGTATCAAGGATTGCATTATGCCTATCTATCTGAGAATCCTTAGTACGCCCGACCAAATGTTATTCAACCATATCTTTTAGGCAGCTGTATTGAGTTGGTGTCAACGTTGAGCTGACTGAATGACTAGGTTGTCGGCAAACATTATTTACACGTACTCTATCCTTGATTCCAAGTTTCCGCCGTGATTATCCATCTATTTCTATTACATAATATGATATACTAGCTGGCCCCCGTGCCGTCAAAAATGACCGCTAATTGTAGTATTTTAGATATAAACATGGATGGTAAATCAAATTAATACACTTGTCAATGTTCACATACATTTACATACTCCTTTTTCTCATTCATATGTTGTGACGGAAAAAAAACACAAGGGTATTATTACAGTAGATGATTTTTTTCTCCCTAGACATTTAGCCATACCTACATTTCTTTCCAACCAGAGTGTTTCCTTTTTCATTACAGCTTTTCGATGTTCTTTTTCGCATTTCAAGTGGCCTCCTAATTTATTCTTAACAATATTGGATAAGAATGTTACATAGATGCATTGGCTCAAGAACAAGAAGTGGAGGTGGATGCAAGCGCAAGCTCCTAAAATGTCAGTGAGTTCAAATTCCGCCGGGGTCGACTTTGCTTTTCATCCTTTCGGGATCGATAGATTAAGTACCAGTTGCGTATTGAGGTCGATGTAATCGACTGGCCCTCTCCTCCTCCAAAATTTCGGGCCTTGTGCTCGAGTAGAAAAGAATATTAAGACTGAAAAAATCGACTTTTGATCTAGGTTTGTACCCGCTAAGCAAATTTCGTTCCCGAACTTATTCGTAGATGCAGTTCTTACGTTCAAGTAATTCATTAGTGGGTTTAGCTGAGGGAAAGAATCTCCGAGGTGGCGTATTACTTTTTAACTGAGTTCTGATATATGTGTTGCAGATTTTCTGAATTTTCTCAGAACTAACACTTGCAGTAAAGCAGAGATAAACGAAAGTGTGATTTAACCGCCAATTTCTACTCGAGAGTGGATGAAAGCCTTACGTCACGAGCCAGTCATTTATTATTTTAGATTATGTTTTTAGGGGACCTTTTTCTTTTGCATAAGCTAATAAACCAGTGCAGATTAAATTTGTCAGAAATTGGTGGCAATTCCTTTCGTAACAGAGGTGAGACTCAGTTTAAATAGAATCCAGTGGCTACTTAAGCATTCCAGACATGACTATCCTGTTTTATTCAAGTATAGTGATTGAAAACACATTATACCCTTCTTTCTTATGAACAGGTCATGTCAAGTACCTAACTATAATAGAGGCTTCCTTCAAGGGTTTGTGTGAAAGGATGTTCTTGTTGCTTAGCTCATACGAACTTCGACTGAGACGACCTATGATCAAATGCCCTCAAACTGTGACAATTCTGTCTTTCTGGATGTATATAGAATTACGTTATTTAATGTATTTTTCCTTGATTACGATTGAAGTTGGTATATTTTTAAAAAATAAGATATTTTTAACATGATGATTTTTAAAAAATCATATTTTGTTTTCGACAAATTTTGTTGTTATATCTCATAATATTGTTACTAGGATTAACGTGGATAAAACTTAAACGAAATTTTTGTATTAGAGGTAGAGAAAATTTGGCATTTTCTTTTAAATTACTTTATTTTTTTTTTATTCTTTTCTTGTATGTAAATGTATGTGTGTATGATTTAACGAAATTCATAAAATAGATAACTTTTATGGAAACGAAAAGAAAAAAATGAAAAATGTAAACTATTTGAAAATATACAATATTTAGAATTGTCCTTTCATGAATGTTTTCCATTCAATGTAGTGGAATATGTCTTTTTAGTTCATGTGAAGTTAATTAAGTGTATGTTTCTCTGATGTTAACAAACAGATTCATGCTGGGATAGTATAATTGTAATTAGCTATCTCTTCCGTTGATTTCTTAATGGCTGCAAGATTTCAAAGCTTTTGATAAATTTTTAATAATCACATTCTAGCGTCTTTGTATTAAGTTCAATATTGGATCACTATCATCTCTCTCCCTCCCCCTCTCTCTCTATTTATCTCATACATATAAACGCGTATACATCATTTGTTCTATCCATATACATACATATATATATATATCGATGTACGTGCGTGTTTGCAAGTGTTTGTATGCACAAGTGTGTGTGCATATATATATATATATATATATAATATATATATATATATATATATATATATTCTTGTGTCTGTAATTAATTATCCTGGATAAGATAGAAATATAAAGGTGAAACAAGCAATGATCTTGGCAGGGGTGTCATAACACTTGTTCATGCACATCCAATAGTTTGAAGGTTGAGCTTTGTTAGAAGTAGGTGCCCATTTTACCAAGTAAACAATGTTATGTCTAACAAAGAACACGTACATATCAATTCATATACGCATTCGTACACATATACATGTTTATACACACATACACATACGCGTATACATCTGCTGTTTTATTTGCTTCTTTGATAGCCTCTCATCTTTCTGTCACTCTCTCTTTATTTTCATTATATTATGCTGCTAGGGTAACTAAGGATGATGTTGAAACCTTTCCTACTTGCTGAACCATGTTTCCAGTGCAACTAGGGATAAAATTGGACCTCTCTAACCGTCTCATCTCTCCAACACACAAACTGATCCGTTATCCGCATCACTCTGTTTCTCTCACCAACAATTTTGCATATGCATAAGAGATTGCATCGAATATGCTTATCTTCAATACACTTTATCATTAATCTTTCTACATATCCTGTTTTAAGGTGTTATTAGTGTGTCGCCATTGAGGCGGTGTTAGTTTGTTGCGAGCCACCCCAATAATAATAATAATAATTGTGTACAGTGCTCAGGTGCACTACAACTCATCTAAAGTGTATATATAATCAGGTGTAGTTTCGGCAGATTTCGGAAAGCATGAGGGCCTTAAAGGATGCAGTGTCATGGCAGTCAACAACTGATGCAGGCAGTTTATTCCATACTTCAGCAACTCTGAGCGTGAAAAAATGTTTCCGAAAGTCATGGGAGCTGTGTTGTTTTCTGACTTTGTAGGCATGTCCACGTGTGTTAGACACATGGAGATCAAAAAGGTGTTCAGTGTTGTTGTTGGTGGGGTGGTTGATAACTTTGTGGGTGTTTACCAAGTCCGTCGCCAGACGCCGGAGCTTCAGTGAATCCATGCCCAGGGAAACAAGGCGCTCAGAATATGGTAGGTGTCTGATGGAGGGTATGCGTTTGGTTGCACGTCTCTGGACAGATTCCAGGAGGTCAATAATAAACCGCAATGAGTACATCGCTGAAATTCGTTTATTTGTTATTTCTGTAATTTTATTTATATTGCATATGAAAGTTTTTTTCTAATGGTCGCCAGTAGTGTACGAATATAACTAAAAAAAAAAAAAAAGAAGTTAATCATACTTAATTATACTTAAACCACGAACAGAAGAGATTAGTGTTGTTTGGTACCTAGGAATAAGTTATTTCTCAGTATTCAGAATGTCCTTTGTACTCTGGGCTGAAATTCAGTAAAGGCGAACTCCACGTTGCTTTCGCTATGCTGGACCTTCCTCTCTGGTTTGATCTTTGGTAGGCTTTCGTCTTAATACCCCTCTTGCATGGGAAAAGATCATAGAACATTCGATCATGTTCTACATGGCGTGATGTTTCTGTAAGCTGATAGGCTGGTCATCAGGGAACGTCACCTGACCAAAATGGGGTTTTAGCTGATAACTGAACATGTGTCGTTTCAAATCTATGCAGTCATCATTCCCTCACCACTGGGCCCCTTGTTATCAACAACCATAATTCATCGATTGTTTATCTTTCTGTTAATATCCATCACTCACTTACCTCCAAACAGTCCACTCCTTCCAATCTCATTGTTTCTATCATGATATTCTTGCTCTCTTTACCTACTTACCCCCAATTTTGCCACCATTCTCCTCTATAGACTCATGGTCACCCTGCCATAGAAGACATCATATTATAGTGAGCACTCTTTATCTTGAAAATTTCAAAGCAACCTCACTAGTGCTGAGGCCGCAATAAAATTCTTCCAGTACCCTCTGTAAAGTGGTTGGTGAGCAAGCTGGGACAGTGTAGTGTTGGAAACAACTCTTTAGGCTGACAAAGGACATGGCAACCTCTCTAGTTTTGGTGCCATATTAAAATGCACCTGCTTCATTCTGTAATATGGCTGTTGCTAGGAAGGGTATTGAACTGTAGAATTTACATAAAAATTGCAATGTATGAATGAAACATGAACATCTGACCCAACTTTGAGGGCAGTGACTCCAAATAAGAGTGGACTTAGACTGTGACAAACTATCCAATCTATGCTAGCATGGAAAGCAAACACAAAAATTATAATGTATGCACGTGTGCATGTGTGTGTGTGTGTGTTCTGGTAGAAGCACACTCAACCACTGAGAAAGTGTGGTGCTCTTTACACATCTTAAATTACATAAGGCATCTGAACTTAATCAGTCATTTAAACATCATCAAAGTATTGCAGGTTTTTGAGGCTTTATTGTTGCTAGGAAGATTTTCTTGTTATTGAGGTGTTGTAATACATCCACAATGCATGTTCATAATATAATGTAACCATTATTGTAACCTGCCTGAAGAGTTATTTTTCATACATGATCATCCATTTTATAGCTAGGGTGCATTTGGTTTATATAGTATATCTTTTGTCTGTTTTCTGCATGTTTGTTTTGTACTGGGTGTTGTGCTATTTATTGTGTTCAAAATATTTCTATCTCTCATAACATGTCTCTAAAACAAGTAGTCATTGAAACATTCAGCACAAAATAAAACAAATTAAGAAAAATATCTAGTTGATAACACAACTATCTTATAAATAACTGAAAGCCATATTAATAGTAAAATTTAACAAAGATAGTAGACCTGAACAACATCAGAGAACATGATCAAAATATCCGCTCTCCTACCTCCACCTTATTGCTGAAAGAAATCTTACACCGATGATTAGAAAATTTCAAGTTTAGTGATAACAAATGAGGAACAGATACCAATTCTATTCCTATGATTCTTGCCTACAATAAAAAATATAGAACAATAATAGAGTGTAATAGTTAATCTGAAACAAAACAACAACAACAACAGTATATAATCCAGAAGATAAAACTGGGGAAGTGTTGAAATGTCCATAGACCTAAATGATGTGATGTTCCATGCAAAACATAAAAGACTAATAAGTAATTGAGGAAAATCCTTGAAAAATTTAATCCAAAACTGGAGTGAATTTGTGTTTTCAATAACACACACATCCATATCTACACAGGCATATATATTTTTCTGTATGGTTGTGCTTCTGTGTGTGCATGTAAATATGAGTGTGTGTGTGTATGTATGTATGTATGTATGTATGTATGTATGTATGCATGTATGTATATATATATATATGTGTGTGTACATACACACACACAGGCATATGAAATATATGTATATGTATATATATATATATATATATATATATATATATATATATATATATATATATATATATACACAGTCATATTATGAAATATTTATATCCCTATATCCCTCTATTATTCCTTCAATCTCTCATCAACTGACACACAAAGCCACCCCACTCAATGCTATTTCCCCCAGTGGAGGGGACTTTGTTTTCCAAGTTACTTGGTGACCCCCACCAGTGCTGGTGTCATGAAAAATAGCACCCAGTACACTCTGTAAAGTGTTTGGCATTAGGAAGGGCATCAGGCTGTTGGAACCATGGCAAAACATACAATAGAACTTGGCACAGTTCTCTGGTTTGCCAGCTCTTATCAAACTACATCACCCATGCCAGCATGTAAAACAGACACTGAATAACATCGATGGTGATGATAATGATATGTGTGTGTGTGTGTGTGTGTATAAATATATCTATTTGTAATATAAAGTGAAATTGTAGTCGTAGTCAGTAAAAGGCATACACTACACTCTTGGAGTGGTTGGTGTTAGGAAGCTCATCCGGCCATAGAACCCAAGCCAAATCAGACTGTTATCTGATACAGCTCTCTGGCTTACCTGTTCCAGTCAAACTGTCTAACCCATGCCAGCATGGAAAACAGATGCTAAATGATGATGATGATGATGTATACTTGTGTATGTGTATATATATATGTATGTATGCATGTGTGTATGAATGTGTGTATGCGTATTACAATATTTCCACAACAGTCTCAAGGAAGACAATACTCTTTGCTTATTCCTACAATTTATATATACATATTTTTCTTTTTATTTCCCTAACAAGCTCGGAAACAACGTAAGCATCACATAACATTTTACACAGCTTTCGTATAGCTGCTCAATTTGGAAGTTATAACGAAGACAGATCTACCAAGTAAGACAAGAGGCAAAGATGGTAAGAAGTGTGAAAAGTCTGAAATAATAGCTAAACAGACAGTAAGAAAAGAACAAAGCAGGATGCCATGGGGGAAGAAAATGTATACTTCTATGTATTATGATGCAGGTGGACAGGCGATCTTGCATTCAGAAATCACTGCGGTGAATGGATGGGTGTGTGAGAAAAGATAAAAAGAAAAGTGGAAGAAATGTGTAGGATTCTGAGAAGTGTTACAAATAAATGTTTTCCAAAATTACTGTAAGGAGGGGAATTCTCTGACATGGTGATCCAAAGAAGGAATGGCAATAGAGATGGATCAAAGTATTTTCTGCATACATGGCAATTAGGAAAATGAGAGTTCTTCTGTGTGTGTTGCTGTGAAAAATGTTAAAGGCTTAAAAATATAGGGTTTTGTGTTAAGTTACATCACTTAGCTAATAAGATTATCTGTGTCTGTATGAACATGCATATATATATATATGTGTATATATATGTGTGTATATATATATATATATTGATGTATGTATGTATGTGAGTATGTTTACACATACATATATACATACACACATTCCATGTGTGTGTGTGTAAGAGAGAGACAGAGACAGAGAGTGCAAATGTGTGGCTGTTTTTTTTTTTTTTTCAAGCTGATGACTGTCATATCAGCCAACACAGCCTATGACTATAACAGCTAAAATGATTATATTTTGACTCAGGGGAGTCTGTAATGTACTAAATGTTATAGTATAGGGTTTTAAAGTTAATTGATAATAGCATGTAATAACTGTATATATTGGGTCTTCATATCTGTTCCAGCATACCAAGATGTACCTGAACACTATCACAGCTGATTAAGTTGGGAGAATATTACTCGGTTAACTAAAGCCACATAGGTTATGTTCTCTCTTTCTCTCTCTACCATATTGCACTGTACTGTCTTCCAGTTTCAGGAGGAAAATATCACCCAGAAAAAAAAAAACAAAAAACAAAAAATTAAAACTTGACCCTGTCTCTTTTACCAAGGGCCCACACCACATCAGATTACAATCAAAATAAAAGAAATGGAAATGCATCACAGAAAAAAGAGCCAGCATTCATTATCCTATAGTTGAAACAAGCCTTAGTACTTCATAAGCCCATTAAAGCAAGAAGGAGTCAAATGCTGGTTGATGCAAATGCTTGGCTTGGGCTTATAAAAAGAAACCAGTACTTTTATCATCATACCATCACTAGAAGGGTTGTTACCCAAGGCTGAAGATGCTTCTTCTCCTCATGGGGTGATGCTGTACCCTGTCATACAACAACCTGGTACTTCATGCACCCTGCATTAAAATAAAATCATTCTTTTTATCTTAATTTCTCCTTCTTCTTAGTCCTTTACACTAAGTGGCTTCTTGCCTTGTTTGGGACTTGCTTATAAAAATAAGCAAAAACAAAAATCATAAGTAAATCTCTTAACTCTAACTACTTCAGTTCTTCTATTTGTAAGCAATGAATCATTTCTCTTTGGTAAACCTGCAAGTGTTAAATTTATGTAAAAACAGCTGAGTTTTCCTTATGTTTTCCTTGGGTGTTCAGATCTACAAGTTTTCTATTTGTCCCAGTTTTCAAACATTAATCATAGTTTTCAGAAAGAAAAATTCAGGATGGTGATTTATTCTGGTGTTTTAGGCAGTTGCAAACATGAAAGACACAGGTTAGCCATTCAGAAACACACAGCAACTGTCAACTCTGCTTAAACATTTATTTGTAAAATGGTGTCAATCGAAATTCTCATCGCTCAAGACTGCAACCTGTTCACTGACAAAAAATTCTGCTTTTTATATTTATCTTTTTTCTTCAGTGGCTGTGTCTCAAATTTGAGCTATGAAAATTTTGATTGACACCATCATGATCATGATCCTCCTCCTCCTCCTCATCATCATCATCATCATTTAACATCTGTTTTCCATGCTGGCATGGCTTAGATGGTTTGACTGAAGCTGGTAAGCCGGAGAACTGCAGAGGTTCCAATCTGATTTGGCGCATGGTTTCTATGGCTGGATGCCTTGCCTAACACCAATCACTCTGAGAGTGCAATGGATGCTTTTTTTTTGTGCCACCAGCACAGGTGCCAGTTATGTGACACCAGCATCAGCCACAACTATGATTTCACTTGGCTTGACAAGTCTTCTCAAGCATGGCATTACAAATAAATATTTAAGTGAAGTTGATGGTTTTGGGGTGTTTCTGAGTGGCTAACTTAGGTCTTCCATGCTGCAATTGCTTTAGTTTTGGCACAGAATCGCAGATCAAAGCACTTCAGGTATTAAAATGTCTGAAGACACTTGGACATTCAGAAAGTTTGAATCGATTTCCTGAGTTTAAGTGGTCCTACTCAGTCACAAGTTGACTTCCACCATATTTGTATGTGTGTGTGTGTGTGTGTGTGTGTGTATGTATCAAAGATACTGCACAGTGGAACTGAACCTGAAATCATCTAAGTTAAAAAAACAAACTTCTCAATCATACAGCCATATATGTGCAGGCTTGGGTAAGATTTTTTTGGAGGAAAACTGCCTGGTGCCTGGGCATGCAAGTCTCCTCTCTCCATACTACTACTACTACTACTACTACTACTACTACTACTACTACCACCACCACCACCACCACTACTATTCTTCATCATCATCGTCATCATCAACATCATTTAATGTCTGTTTCCTATGCTGGCATAGGTTGGATTGTATAACCAGAGCTGGTAAGGCTTGGGGTTACACCAGGCTCCATTGTCCTGTTCTGGCAAGATTTAAACAGCTGGATGCCCTTCCTAATGCCAACCATTCCACACCAGTGCTATTAATGTGACACCAATACAAGTACTTTTTATGTGACACCAGCACTGATATCAATTCTGCTGTGGAAAAGCCACCAACATGAGAGAATAGCGCTTGATACCAGTATTATCATAGACATTGCTATCAGAATGGAAGGCACTGAAACAGATACCAATAAGGCATTACTTTTATTGTCTTCCAACCATTCCACCAAATCCACTGCATTAGGTTGCAACTGTTTTTACTGACTCCGAAAGCATGGAAGGTAAAATTAACCTTGGCATAAATTGAACTCAGAATATAGGGAGTTTGAACAAATATAGCAAAGCATTCTATCCAACATTCTTATGATTCTGCTAATATGGCACCTTCATTGTTTGTATATTTCTAAGACAAATCACCGAATATATTGAAAGCATCAGCAGTATTCAAACTTGTTTGGATTTATTAATATCAATCCTATGGATTTACTATATTTTGGATAAATAATTTCCAAAAAAAAATGATGATATAATCTTCAGTGGGTTTGGGAATGTTGATTCACTCAGAATTGTTCCATCCAAGGAGATTGGATGATG
>NC_042999.1:110176892-110209392 GCF_006345805.1 Octopus sinensis
GATTCAATTTTTCGTTTTTGAAAGCAGATCTTGATGTACATCATCATCTTCATCTTCATCATTTAACATCCGCTTTCCATACTGGTATGGATAGGATGGCTTGACAGGGAACTGGCAAGCTGCAGAGCTGCATCGAGTTCCAATGTCATCTTTGGAATGGTTTCTACTGCTGGAATGCCCTTCCTAATGCTATTAATAATAACAAGTAAATAACGGGTTGAAAGACACTTTTAGATAGAAAATGTCCAAGGTGTAGGAGTGGCTTTGTGGTAAGTAGCCTGCTTACCAACCACATGGTTCTGGATTCAGTCCTACTGCATGGCACCTTGGGCAAGTGTCTTCTACTAAAGCCTTGGGCCGACCAGAGCCTTGTGAGTGGATTTGGTAGACGGAAACTGAAAGAAGCCTGTCGTATATATGTGTGTATATATATTTATATATATGTGTGTGTGTGTGTGTGTGTGTGTGTGTATGTATATATATATATATGTGTGTGTGTGTGTGTATATATTTCTGTGTCTGTGTTTGTCCCCCCAGCATCGCTTGACAACTGATGCTAGTGTGTTTACATCCCCGTAACTTAGTGGTTTGGCAAAAGAGACCGATAGAATAAGTACTAGGCTTACAAAGAATTAGTCCTGGGGTCGATTTGCTCGACTAGAGGCGGTGCTCCAGCATGGCCACAGTCAAATGACTAAACAAGTAAAAGAGTAAGGCCACCCATGGGACTTGAACCCATATCCCCTGTATACATGACAGGCATTCTGCCATCATACCAAATAATCCTTCAACATCTATCCATTGTAGTAACTTTATTCTTACCAGTTAGAATTGTATATTGACATTTATGAGAAATTATAAACATTTGAGAGAATGTGCAAGAATTCTTTTGGATACAGGAGATGTGGGTTCGAGTCACACATGTGGCCATTGACTTTTTCTACTTTTTCCATCTAAAAGGGTTTCCCAACTCAATACTTACATGATATTATTTATAGTTTATATGTATATCACAATCCATTTCCAAGAAAGAGTTCTTCCATTTTCTGTCAAATGTTTATAAATTCTTATATGATTCTTCTTATAATACAATTTTGTTTTTTATGGATTAGTATTAATGTGAGATGGTGAATAATGTAGAAGTTTCTGCAGGAGAGAATGCAAAGTAGCTTAAGCTGCTTTTCAACATTGATGTTCTGTCCAGAATTGGTCATGCAATCTGTGTTTTTTACCTTTATTTTTTCCAATCTCTTTATGAATTTTGAGAATACTATTTGTTATCATAGTTCGTTTTTTATTTATTTACATTGGGCAACAAAACTTAAGAACATTTCCAATCTGGTCTGCCTTCAATAAAATTTATCAATTCTTTACTCTTTTACTTGTTTCAGTCATTTGACTGTGGCCATGCTGGAGCACTGCCTTTAGTCAAGCAAATTGACCCCAGGATTTATTCTTTGTAAGCCTAGTACTTATTCTATCAGTTTCTTTTGCCGAACCGCTATGTTACGGGGATGTAAACACACCAGCATCGGTTGTCAAGCGATTTTGGGGGGGACGAACACAAACACACAAACATATACACACACACATACATACATATATACGACAGGCTTCTTTCATTTTCCGTCTACCAAATCCACTCACAAGGCTTTGGTCGGCCTGAGGCTACAGTAGAAGACACTTTGCCCAAGGTGCCATGCAGTGGGACTGAATCCAGAACCATGTGGTTGGTAAGCAAGCTACTTACCACACAGCCACTTCTACACCTACATGATCACTTGATTTTGTTAGAAATTGCTGTCAAAGCCTATTAAAAATCATACCATGCCATCCTAAAAGTTGAATGATGTTATGCATCCAAGGTGATGCAGTTCTGGATACAAAGATGCCAAGATGGGAACTTAAACAACTTTTGTTATAGTTGTTTTCAATCAGAGCTGACTTGTAGCTAAAAAATACAGCAAGATTTTCCGTTAATTTGATTATGATAAATTATTAGGTAAGAACCTATTGAACTCAACTTGTATCTTAGTTCAATTCTCAGACCAGGCTATGTGTAGTGTTCTTGAGCAAGACACTTTATTTCATGTTCCTCCTGTTCACTCAGCTGTAAAAATGAGTTGTGACATCACTGGTGGCAAGGTGTATCGGCCTTTGCCTTTTCCCATGGTGGCATTTGCCTTTCCCATCAGTGGCATGGAGAAGGGAGGCTGGTATGCATGGGCGACTGCCAGTCTTCCATAAACAACCTTGCCTGGACTTGTACCTCGGAGAGGAACTTTCTAGGTGCAATCCCATGGTCATTCACCACCAAAGGGGGTATTTCCTTTTTTTTTACTTTTATATGTGTGTTTGCTCTAGCCCAGGCAATGAAATATTCTCATTTGTTTTTGGTCTCTTTTTAACTAGTGTGCAGGCATGGCTGTGTGGTTTGGTGGTTAAGAAGTTCACTTTGCCCCTATGCGGTTTCAGGTCCAGTTCCACTGTGCAGCACCTTATAGAAATGTCTGACTGACTGAGTGACCAAAGGTTAGTGAGTGAATTTTGATTGACCAGAAGTTGAAAAAGATGCTTATCATATGTGTGTGTGTGTTTGTGTGTGTGTGTGTGTGTGTCTCCTTGTCGTGGCATCATACCCTAATTATAAACAAACATTATCATAAAATATATGGTGTTATATATTTGCCTTCTATGATAACATGTCCAGACAAGGGGAAAATATTACCTTGATTGGAAACAAGTGAAGGTTGGCTACAGAAAGAGCATCTGGCTTTGAAAATTCTAGTTCTGTCTTACCCAAGCACTTATGGAAGAGTAGATGTTAACTCTGTTGATACCAACCTACCTGAAATTGCTTCTGGCTCTATGATACAAATTTCCTTATTTTATAGAGATTTAAATTAAAACCTTTCATCAAAATTTCACGTTAATTTACAGTTCCAGACATCAGTTGATTAATGACAATACTGTTTTACTAAATTGCTCATTATCTTCAAAATTGTTATAAAAGCAATGTGTTTCAACAGAAATGTAGTTACAAAAAGGTTTTAAAAAATGCTGCTGATGATGGTGATGGTGATGGTGTTTGAATTTGTAGGATAATATGTGTTGCACTTTTTTCTCCTGGAATATGTAAATGAAAATTGTCTATTTCACTTAATGTGAACATGCAAGCCCCTACCCTCTTCCACTCATCATCATCATCATCTTGGCATGGGTTGCACAGTTTGACAGGAGCTGAAGGGCTGTTCAGGCTTCCTGTCTGTTTTGGCATGGTTTCTATAGCTGGATGCCATTCCTAACACCAACCACTTCACAGAGTGTACTAAGTGCTTTTAGGCAGCACCAATATGGGTGCTTTTTACGTAACACCAGCACCTATGAGCTTGTGAGATCAGGGATGCTCAGCTGGAGAGGGTTGCAGGGGATGAACCTGTATGTAGGGCAACCATACTTTTACTTAGCTTGACATGTCTTTTCAAACACTGCAAACTGCCAGGTGTCTCAGTACCCCATCATCCCCCCACCCACAGTGACTCCCAACATCTGTATATCCTTTCTCACCACTTCATCCCACATCTTTCTTGTCTGCCCCTTCTACATGTTCCCTCTACAATTAGAGATCAGCACCTCTTGATGCAACTGTTTTCATTCATATGCATTACATGGCCACTGCTTTTTGAATTAATTTATATGCATTTCCATGGTTATCATTTGATTTCTTTTAACTTTTCTTATAAAAGATCTGCTCTTAGCTATTGAGGATGAAAAAATGAAAGCAGGTAATATTCCTTTTCTAAGACAGGCCAGCTGACTAACCATCTATGAAGTGTTGTCGTTGAATTTGTCATCAAGGAAATGTGTTCATATTTACTTCACTAAGTTTGGTTTATTTGTGGCACCAAGTTTTTGAAGGCATCTTGGATGTGTTTGTAATATCTGTTAGAACCACTTTAAATTGAAGACGTGTCAGGAGATCAATAAATGACGCGTAATGCAGGGTTGTATTATGACTCATGATTAATAGACATTAACCCAGTCCATTCAAATACGAAAGATTAGCATGCTTGCAGTCCAACTCATGCCAGCATGAAAAACAGATGTTAAAGAATGAGGAATGATGATGATGTTGGATCCTCATGCAAATATAATATTATTTTGAGACATACACACACATATCAGATACATGCTATTTGATGATATACAGGGCTGAAGAAGGCCCACACAGCCAAGTAAGCAAGGTTTCAGAAGTGTAATGTTTATGCACACAGCAGGGTCCCTCTCAAGTTTACTTTTGTTCTGTTACCTCCTGGTCTTCTTATCGTCCATACCCCCATCACTCTTCTATCTACTGGATTATTCTGCTATTGTAATTACTGAAAGCTGAACCTGTTACTATATTTATTGGTTCTTAATCTTGGCACATGATCAGCAATTTTTGTTTTGGTCAGGAAGTGGAGTTATCTACAAAATAAGTACCAGTACTTGACTGGTCCTTATTTTATTGACCCTAAAAGGATGAAAAGTAAAGTTGACCTCGGCAGCATTTCAACTGAGAATGTAACACAGGGGTGGGGAAACTTTTTTGTGCAGTGGGCAATAATTACCAAAGAATTGGATCACAAGTTCTAACTCATATATCTGTGTAAATCTTATATATATCTATGTATAATTTGATATATATTAATAAACATAAGTTTAAACACATTAAATTAACACCTAACATCTTCATCAACACCACTACTGAATTTAGGATGTTTATATTACTTATGAGATATTTTATGTTTCTCAGATAGAGTGTAGTTGGATCTCAAGGGGGTTGTATAAACCTACCAATATGTATTTTATAGTCAAAGCAAAATTTCTATTCGAATGGCAATTTCTGTTCGAGTCTAGCTGTTTCAGCCATAGTGGAAACACGACCAATGTTGCAAATAGGCATATGAATATTGTATAAATTTTATAATGGAAAAATTTATTATCTTTTGTACATACATGTATATCAGCCTGTGGGCGCAATAAAATGTGATTGTGAGTGGAATTGCGCCCATGGGCAGGGGTTTCTCCACCCCTAATGTAACAAGTTGGAAGATATGTCACTAAGCATTTTGTCTGACAAGGTAACAATTTCAGCAGCTCTTTCCCTTATTTTGCTATATATATTGGTCTCAAAGTCTGGTACAGGGGAGTGGGTAAGTCAGTCACATCAACCCAGTGCTCAACTGGTACTTATTTTATCAACCTTGAAAGAATGAAAGGCAAAGCTCATCCCAGAGGAATTTGAACTCAGAATGTAAAGACAAATGAATGTCTCTAAGCATTTTGTTTGGTATGCTAATGATTCTGCCAGCTCAATTCCTTCTGTTACTACATATAGTATTACTCTTTTTGTACTATCACTCATTACCTTTTCTCCTCTGATCCACTTCCTATTTACATTCTCCTTCATTCTTACCATTGTCTCCCCACTACTCGCATTTTTCATCAATCACTGCCACTCTTGGTCATCATTCCCTGCATTCAACTGTATATACCTCTGACTACCCCTACCTCTATTTCTATCTTCCTCTCACATTCCTCTCCCATACTTCTGCAGCATTTACCCACCTCTTCTTTGTTCATTTTCATGGACATGTTCCCTTTAGGCACTTCATAACCTCTAACGTTATCTCTTCAAATTCCCTTTGCTACTGTAAATAGAATTATAGTGCAATTCAAAAGCCAAGGAAAGAATCAACGGATTCTCATCCCAGCTAACCTGGGCCCTTGGAAAGGAAGCTTTGCTGTTTGAAGAGAATTGTGGAAAACGAACTCCGTTCAAAGGCTTCTGATATTGCAAAACAGCTCCAAGAATGTGTGTTACGTATCTGCATAAGCTTGGATATTATGGATGACCCACTAGAAAAAAACTTCTCCTTCAACCAATTAATATCATGAAAAGAAAGAAATGAGGTGATACCAGAAAAATCCAGTTCATTTTGGGATAGAGTGATTTTCTCAGATGAACCCAGTGGACGTGTTTGGGCTTGGAGGCTTCCCAATCAAGAATTTGATTTGAAACGACTCCAACCAATTGTGAAACTCTGTAATGGTATGTGAAACTGTCACCAGCAATGGTTGTTCTAAGCTGATTGAATGTGTTGGAACCATAAACTCTGAAAAATACATTGAAATACTTAAGCAAGGACTACTTCTGATGTATTCATATAATAACATAACGAAAAATGTGTTTTTGCTCATGGAAGATGGGGCTCCATGCCACTCAGCGAAAAGGAATCAACAATAGCTGACTGAAAATGGGAGGAAAAAGCTTCCTTGACCCAGCTAATCTCTTGACATGAACCCAATTGAAAATCTTTGGAGTATACAAGATAGAGCTATATGAAAAACTCCACAGAAACCTAAAACAAAAGGTGAATTCTTTTGATTGTTGTATAAAAAGTGGGCAGAAATTCCACAAAGCTCCTCAGTTCAATGCCAAAAAGACACAATATGTCGGGGGGATTTGTTAGGGAAGGGCCAGAGGGGCAGACTGAACTCATAACATTACATGACATTTAAGAGATTTGCCAGAGAGGCAGACCCAATCCATAACATTACATGACATGTCAGATTCGCCAGAGGGGCAGACTCAATCCATAACATTACATGACATGTAAGAGATTCGCCAGAGGGGCAGGGCCAATCCATAACATCACATGACATGTCAAGGATTTGCCAGAGAGGCAGACCCAATCCATAACATTACATGACATGTCAGATTCGCCAGAGGGGCAGACTCAATCCATAACATTACATGACTTGTCAGAGATTCGCTAGAGGGGCAGGGCCAATCCATAACATCACATGACATGTCAAGGATTCGCCAGAGGGGCAAGGCCAACCCGTAACGTTACATGGCATGTCAGATTCACCAGAGGGGCAGACCCAATCCATAACATTACATGACATGTCAGAGATTCGCCAGAGGGGCAGGGCCAACCCATAGAACTACATGATATGTCGGAGATTCGCCAGAGGGGCAGACCCAATCCATAACATTACATGACATGTCAGATTCACCAGAGGGGCAGACCCAATCCAT
Source organism: Octopus sinensis (assembly GCF_006345805.1). NCBI lineage: Eukaryota > Metazoa > Mollusca > Cephalopoda > Octopoda > Octopodidae > Octopus > Octopus sinensis. The sequence continues at coordinate 110,183,980 of NC_042999.1, forward strand.
AACATTACATAACATGTCGAAGATTCGCCAGAGGGGCAGACTTAATCCATAACATTACATGATATGTCAGGCATTTGCTAGAGGGGCAGACCTAATCCATAACATTACATGACATGTCAGGAATTCGCCAGAGGGGCAGACTTAATCCATAACGTTACATGACATGTCAGAAATTTGCCAGAGGGACAGACCGAATCCATAACATTACATGACATGTCGTAGATTCTCCAGGGGGGCAGGGCCAATCCATAACATTACATGACATGTCGGGGATTCGACAGAGGGGCAGACCCAATCCACAACATATATATTAATGACTTGTAGGCATATGGTATTTTGTTATGCAACCATAACATACTACAAAATATATTAAACATGTCCTACTGTGTTAGCAGTGCATTTAAATCGTGTTAAGGTCATCTCTACAGATTTTCCATAGAAGAAATTCTGAAATAATTCTTCAAGATCTGTAATTATTATTTTTCAGTGACGTTGTACAGCAATGGACCCCAATATTTTTTGAGCTTCAGACCAGTTTCATGCAAGACAATTTTTATGAGAACTGGTGGATCATGCACGAAACAAAATACAATAAAGTACATAATATGATTTAATCGTTACATATATATATTAAAGAATAAAGACTCTCTTCATTCATGAATGACCATAGGAAGTTCCCCTCTGAGGCATAAGTTCCCCTAGAAAAAATTAATTTGCTGTTTGGCCTGGTATCAAGTTGCTACATGGCCCAGTATTGGTTTACAGTCCGGTGGTCAGGAACCACTGTTGTACAGTAATTCTTTGGTCTTTGGTCCAGAAAGATCCCCTCTGAGACACAAGTCTGGGCAAATTTGTTTTAAGGAAGACCAGCAGTCACCCATTCATACAAGCCTCCCCTCCCCACACCACTGATGTTATCCAAAGGAAATATATATATATATATATATATCACCGTGATCACCATGGCCGACCAGGCTATCAGATGCTGTTACACATCGCTGGTCACAATGTGCTTCTCATTGTTTTAGCCTTCAAATGACGCCACCCCGCTGGCTAAGCGAGCAGGCCAACAGAAGAAAGAATGAGAGAAAGTTGTGGTGAAAGAGTATATATATATATATATATATATATATGGATAAATGAAAGAATGGAGTCGAACGAAGATGTTAACAAAATTCCTTTACTCTCGACACATGTTTCGAAGACAGCATATTTTCATTCCAGTTCCCCATGTCAGCTAACTTTCACTCAAATTCAACTTTATTCCTTATACTCTCCATTGGCTGTTCCTGAAAAACAGGAGACAAAAAAAAAATAGTCAAATTGAGCTTGAACACTCTGTATATTGGATACTGAGTATTCGTCTTTTTCTATTTCTTACTTCTAACAAATTGTGTGTGTGTGTGTGTGTGAGTAAAGGAATTTTGTTAACATCTTCGTTCGACTCCATTCTTTCATTTATCCATATACAACACACAAATTTCTACACATGAACCCGGAGTTTCTACCCTTAACAGGTCGCTTCAACCGTGTTTTCTGACGTGAATTTGCTACCCAGGTTTCGGTTAAACGAATTTTCCATGCTGACGATAAACATAAGATAATTCATTCACCTACTTAAATATATATATATATATGTATATGCATATATATATAATGTATATATATGATATATTTCTCTCTTCTCTTTCTCTCTCTCTCTACATTTATATATATATATATATAAAAACCCACACATTATATACAGGTATATATGTGCATGTATGCATGTGTATGAGTATTTATTTTGTGTCTATGTGTACAATTTAAACATACACACACATATAGAGAAATGCATGCACAGAGCAGGTAGCAATTTGTACATGAACAAGCAGACACACACACACACATACAAATCCATATGAACTTATGTATGCATAATTGAAACTCTGCAGGTGTATCTATGTCTGTGTGTGTTGTTGCACATACATGCTACCTCGTGCATGTTCAGAATATGCATATATTATTCATTTAAATGTGAAATGCAACTTAAATTCCAGATTACTTAAAACAGAAGAATCTTCAATGTCTTAAAATCTTCAAGTTAACCTGTGGGCTATATACAATTGCTTATTCTTTCCTACTTAAAAAATTTCTCATTTTCCCCCTTTCCTTCATGTTCTCCCTCTCTGTCCCCCTCTCTCTTGTCTCTAGTATTTCTGTCAGTCTCTCTGTTTATTTCCATTTCTTTCTATCATTCAGTCTGCATTGCTACCCTATGTTTTTGAAAAACCATTACAGCTTTATTCAAATTAACTTTGTGCTGTCATTTTATCATTTGAATTTCTTTTCAGTATTTCAACAATTTCACTTTTATGATTAGACTTCCATTTCATTCTCCCTGCTGGTATACTTTCACCACCACCACCACCACCACCACCACCACCACTGCCGCCACCGCTGCTGCCACCACCACCGCCATGATCAACATTACCTACATTACTGTTACAGCTACTATTAGTAATAGAAGCTCTATGATTACTATTACAACTACCATTGATTACTACACCCACCTAAACTTGCTTGCAACCAAAAAATACCATCAGCAGCAGCAATAGTAATATCATCGCCCTTATTCCCAATTACACCACCACTGCCTCCACCCCTGCTGCTTCCGCCGCCACCACCACCACCACCACTACCACCACCATCGCCACCACCACCACCACCACCATCGCCACCATCACCACCACCACAACCACCACCACCACATCACTGCTGCCATTGCCACCACCATCACCATCACTGTCACCACAATTTCTACGCACGCACGCGCGCACACACACACACACACATACACACACACACACACACACACAATTTGTTAGAAGTAAGAAATAGAAAAAGACGAATACTCAGTATCCAGTATACAGGGTGTTCAAGCTCAATTTGACTATTTTTTTTTTGTCTCCTGTTTTTCAGGAACCGATTGATGTATTGGTGAACAGCCAATGGTGTTGGAGAGCATAAGGAATAAAGTTGAATTTGAGTGAAAGTTAGCTGACACGGAGAACTGGAAGCCATCTGAGTTACATGTATCACGATGAACCATGCTGGGTATCAAAATGCTGACACCCTGACCACTGCTCAATGCTCTGTGTACACTGTAAAGGCTGTAAGATGTGGACTTGTCCCATGCAGTGGATTAACCCATTAACCCTTTCATTACCAACCCGGCTCTGACTCGGAGTAAAAATGTCTTGTTTTCATAAGTTTTGAATTAAAATCTTCCACCAAACCTTTCATCACAATTTATGTTCCTGATACTAGCTAAATGGTACTAGCTAAGATATTTTACTAAATTCTTTGTTATATTTAAAGTAATTGAAAGAAACACAGAGCATCTCAAAATAAATACAGTAACGAAAGGGTGAAGCAAAATAAGCATGTGCTAAGGGCATCAAGGGACAGGGTCACCACAGAAATGAAAATGGTTTATGACACAAAAGAAATCACTTTAAACTTGCTAGAATAATATTCATAATGCCTTATCTCTGCTAAGTATAGAAACAGAAGTTTTATGTAAAATTAATTTTAACAATATCATCAAACACTTTGCAATTAAAAAAAAAAAAACGAAGGAGAAAACTTTTCAAATGTAGATAAACTGGAAGCATACAAAAATAAACATTATTTTCCTTCTTACTATGAATTTTGTTTCATTTTGAAAAATAAAAATTTATTTTATGGTTTATTATTGTTTTCATTTTGAATTATTTTTGTTTACATTTTGAACCATTTACATATACTTCAGGGTATTAAAACCTTTTAAGTGCTTAGGGCTTCTATGGGTCTTAATTTGGCCCTGATCCCATGTATCATGAAAACCAAGTTCCCCCAAACTGTAATGGTCTTTGGGAGTGTCTCTAGTGAGGGTAACGTCATGCAATCCACAGCTTTGAACAAAGCCTCAGGCTCAATTCAGAGGGCTATGTGAAGCTGCTGGGGACTGTGGTCAAACCCTGGCTGGAGAGAATTGCTGCTGGAAGGTCATATATGTGGCAGCAAGATTTGACTCTTTGCTATATTTCTGGAAAGAGTCAGAAGTGGTTGTTTGGAGGATTACTATAACTTTAGTCATCCCAATTTCTAGCATTCTAATTTCCTTGATTGTTATCCCATAGCTTTCAATGTGTGAGGGCATGGTTGTGAAAGACACCAACTGCTCTGCCTACAACATCTGATGCTGATTTGGTGGGCAAGTTGAAAGAGGTATATGAAGATTTTTCCCTGGGAAAATGTGAAGAATTCATGCACCAAGTTCTGGAGCTGTCTTGAGGCTATGGTTGAAGCTGAGACACCAGCCTATTGCAGGAGACAAGGTCAACAATTTTGAGGAGAGGAGATGAGTTAATTGTACTGATTCTAGTACTTAACTAGTACTTTATTTTATCAACCCCTGGAAGGATGAAAGGCAAAGCTGACCTTGGCACAATTTGAACTCAGAATCTAAAGAGCTGGAAGAGGTGCCACAAAGCATTTCATCCAATGTGCTAATCATTCTGCCAGTTGCTGCCTTAGTCTTTGATATACTAAGTCTGAGGATAAGGTAGGATGGTCATGGCTGAACAACACTCAATGTGAATCAACTTGATCAGGATAGACAAGAAACTAAATAATAACACAACCCACCTTACACATGCTCACACATACACACATATATACACATAGACACACACACATACACACACACATGCACACATACACACGTGCACCTAGACACACCCACAATACTCACCAACATTACCCATCACTAATGCAAAACCCACTTTACTTGCATATGTATATACACACATCTGCACACACACACATGCAAACAAGCATGCATACACACCTAGATACGCCCACCACATTCACACATATATTACCACTCATCACTAGCATCCAACCCACCTTACTCTCTCTGTCTCTGTCTGTCTCTCTCTCTCTCTCACACACACACACACACACTCATATACATACTCCATTACCATCATATTGCTTTTTAAAGAAATTCTCCCTACTAACTGAAACTTCAGATAAGGAATAAAAGATAAAGGAGATTCCAGTATTTATCCAAGAGAAATAATCGGTCTGTGACTGCTTTTCATGTGGATGGAATATTATCAGAGAAATTCTTTCTGAAAGCATAACCATTATTGTCTGAAGAATAAATGATTAACAGTTATTTACCAAATAGACGAATTAAGTTGTAATAGCAGTATGGGTAGTGCAGGTGGTAGTGGTGGTGGAGTGGTGGTGGTGATTGTAGGGTTGTTGTTGTGGATGGTGGTGGTGGTTGTGGTAGAGTTATGTTGTTATTACTGTAGATGGTAGTGGCAATGGTGTGATGGTGGTGGTAGTGGCATTAGCAGTGGTGTGCTGATCGTGGATGATGATGGTGGTGACAGTAGTGCTTGTGGTAATTGTAGAGTTGTTATAGTGATGGCAGTAAGGTTGTTGTGGTGGTGAAGGTAGTAGTTGTCTTTACTGGTACTGTTGTTCTGTTGTAGTACTACTTTGTAGTGGTGTTGGCACTAGTAGTTTTCTCATGGTAATTGTAGAATTTCTGCTATGGTGATGGTAGGTGCAGAGTGGCTGTGTGGTGTGGTAAGTAGCTTGCTTACCAACCACATGGTTCCGGGTGCAGTCCCACTGCGTGGCACCTTGGGCAAGTGTCTTTTACTATAGCATCCGGCTGACCAAAGCTTTGTGAGTGGATTTGGTGGACAGAAACTGAAAGAAGCCCGTCGTATATATGTGTGTATATATATATATATATATGTGTATGTGTGTTTGTGTGTCTGTGTTTGTCCCCCCAACATCGCTTGACAACCGATGCTGGTGTGTTTACATCCCCGTAACTTAGCAGTTTGGCAAAAAGAGACCGATAGAATAAGTACTAGGCTTACAAAGAATAAGTCCTGGGGTCGATTTGCTCGACTAAAGGCGGTGCTCCAGCATGGCCACAGTCAAATGACTGAAACAAGTAAAAAGTAGTAGTGTTATTGATGTGGGTGATGTTATTTGCATTGATGGTAGAGGCAGTGGTATAAGGACACATGGCCTATTGTTGGGGGGTTGCACTCATGATTGCAAGACCATAATTTCAATTCCTGGACTGAGTGGTACATTGTGCTCTTAAGCAAAATATTTCATTTCATGTTGATCTGCGATCATTTTGACACCTGATGTGTGGTAGACCAGTCACCTGTTCAGGCAACATTGATTTGATAGAAGGAGTGAGCTAGGGCTGGATTAAGCCCCATTGAGGCCCTAAGCACCTAAAAGGTTTTTGATGTTCCCATACATGTATATTATAGGAGAATCCTGAACTCACCCACATGACTGAAGGTGGATTAATCAATTACAATAGATAAGAACTGAGTGAACTGTCAGTGGGGTTGTTGACGGTGGTAGTTCGACTGTGTTTGTTTACCATGTTAGTTCAACGTGTGTCAGTAGTCGAAGAGTGAATACTGAGTATCATACCTATGCTTGAGTTTTAGGGAGTGCATTCTGTGTTAATATATATTTCTGTGATAGATTATTTTTAGATAACCACAACCAACTATTTGTTTGTGTAATACCATTTTACACCAGATGTGTACACCTACATCATAACATTTTGTAATTAAAAATATTAACTACAGTAAATCACGAAATAAATTGTTATTTTTCAAAATGGAACAAAACTAACAGCGAGATAGAAAATAATGTTTATTTTTGTATACATCCGCTTTATCTTTATTTTTAAAGTTTTCTCCTACTTGTTTTTATTGCAAAGTCTTAGACTACATCCTCACTTCAAAATTATATTTCTGATCATATAAACCACTATCACCCATGGTGGTTGTCATGGCAACAGCAGCAGCGGTGGTAGTTTCCTGATGATGATGCTGTTGTTTCTAGTGATGGTCGTAACCAGGTTGTTTTTAGTAGAACTCAGTCCTGATTGAGCAGGCTCATCATCAAAGACAATCAAGACACGACCATCTTAACTTTTCCTTCAGACCTAGTATACCTGTATATCATCATCATCACCATCATCATTATTAAGTCTGTCTTCTATGCTGGCATGGGTTGGATGTTTTGACAGGAGCCAGCCAGGTAGAAAGCTACACTGGGCTACTGTGTCTGTTATAGCATGGTTCTTACAGCTAGATGCCCTTCCTAACACCAACCACTCCATAGTGTAGATTAAGTGCTTTTTTTATGTGGCACCAGCACAGGTGAGGTCAGTTTTGGATGGTTTTTACTAATTAAATCTTGTGTATCATTAGGTTTCGTACACTTTATATTTCTCATTCCTTCATTAGATTCGAGTTCACTTGCATTTTTAAATAAGCCTGTTGTGTAATTCATTGGTGTGTGATGTGGTGTTCTTATTTATTCCTTAATTTCAATAATTATAAGGTTTCTGCCAACACCTTTTATGTATATACATTGTTTATATGCTTTTTAATGCATATTATCTTTTGATGGTAATGTGTAGTGCTGTAAGGTATTTTTCTAAATAGTAACTTAATGACAGAGGACTAATTAGTATAGACCATTGTATAAGGAGTGAAAGGAGAATGCTTGCCAAGTATTTGATAAATAGTGATGGAGACCTGCTACAATATGCCACGAAAGATATGGGTGTAAATACAGATGAAATGATGGACAAGGAAGAGTTTAACCAAAGAGCTGAGAAGAGAAAAGAAGATCTTCTTGAAATGAGAAAGCATGGACAGTTTGAAAGGAATACACAAAACGTTAAGGATAATACAGCATTGTGGATATGGCTTGAGTGAGGTGATTTGAAGTGTACCACTGAAAGCCTGATCATTCCTGCACAAGACCAGGCTCTCGCTACCAATTCAGTGAAGTATAGCATCTATAAAACTTCTGACATCCAGAAATGCAGACTCTGTGGAAAGAGCGTGGAAAATGTGACCCACTTTGTAAGTGGATGTGAGAGCTTTACACAAGCGCTTCCATGATAAAGTGCGTGTGCATTTTCGTTGGCTCTTATGCTGTAAATTCCCATTTGAAGTAACAGAGAACTGGTATGAGCATGTACCAAGTAAAGTTATGCAGGAGAATGAAAAAGTAATGGTACTCTGGGATTATGATTTTCAGATGGATCGTGTAATCAAACACCATCAGCCGGATATTGTCATATTGAATAAGAGCGATAAATACTGTCAGATCACTGATATAGCCATACCAAATGACATGAATGTTTTGAGTAAAGAGAGTCAAAAAATCACCAAGTGCTCTGAATTGAAAGTGGAAATGGCCAGACTATATGGAATGCAAGGAGTTTAATGTAAAAGTGATACCTGTGGTGATCGGAGCGTTGGGTTCAATCCCAATGAAACTTCAAGACTTCTTAAGGCAATTGGAAATCCCATGCAAGACTGATGTCTTGCAAAAATCAGCCTTATTGGCACAGGGCACATCTTAAGGAAAGTATTATCTGTCTGAGGTCCTTGTTGTGACTTGACAGATGACTAAAGACTATAGTGCATTTCTACATACACTGTATTATGAAGGAATAATAATAATAATAATAATAATAATAATGATAATGATGATGATGAGGAGGAGGAGGAGGATCAAATGATAATAATAATAAGGGTTTCATTTATTTGCCACCAGGGTGGATAATAATCCTTTCTGCTATAGGCACAACACCTGAAATTTGGGGAGAGGAGGCAAGTCAATAACATCAACCCCAGTGCATAACTGGTACTTCTTTCATCAACCCCGAGAGGATGAAAAGCAATGTTGACTTTGTGTAATTTTTATCTAGAATATAAAGATGGACGAAATGCCACTAAGCAGTTTGCCCAGCAGGCTAACGTACCAGTATGCCACCTTAATAATAATAATAATAATAATAATACTAGTAGTAGTAGTAGTGAAAAAAGAATAAGAAAAATAGTTTAAAGAGAAAATTAAAAGATAAATAATGACATGATCGGCAGGAATGGTTAGGAAAAGAAGATGGAAGAAGACTAGAAATATGTATTATTATGACAATGATGAGTTAATACAAAGGAATAGAAAGATGAGGAGGAGGAGCAGGAGGAATTAGAAGTTGGGGAAGGAGAATAAGAAGACGGAGAAATGGGGAGGAGGAGAAGGACCAGAACAGAAGAAGAAAACACAGAAGAATAAGAAGAGAAAGAAGAAAAGAAATGAAGAAAGATGAGGAAGAGGAGAAGGAGGGGGAAGAAAAATACCTGCTTTATTAAATCATAATCAATAATAGTGATAATAAGTGTTTTTAAAGGAAATAATTTCTGAATTTGACCAAAAGACTAAAATGAGATTGAGGAATTTATGTACGTTTGAACCATTTGTAAAGTGATATACCCCCACCATAATTACACTGAACCAAGCCTTATAATTGATAGACACCAATCTTTTCTTTGGCAACATTCTTCTGATTTTTCTACAAAAAGACAAGGAATCTGAAATATAAGAAGAAACTCCATTTTCAAAGAACATTCTAAACTATTTCTTGGACAAAAATGAAATATTTCTTTTAATCTTCTTGCGATATGATTTTATATCTAAGCTATTGTTTCTCACTGTATTTAAATACATTCATATATATATATATATATATATATATATATGAGTGTGTGTGTATATGTTCATATATACATACACTTGTATGTGTGCATATGTATTGTTACATATACATATATATATATATATATATATATACACACACACAAAGACAAGTACACTCATTTATATACGCACGTAAATAAGCTAGCACAGTTTTATTCAAACAAATCCACTGCAAGTATTTAAAAAAGTTCTCTTTGATAAAAGGATGTATTGGAAGAAATAAAAGAGAATAAGTACTTTTGGATTTACAAACCAAAAGTTATTTCTTTCTCCAACCACTACTGATACCTACATTCCTTTCTTTCTGTCTTTCTTTCTTTGCTCTCTATCTTTCTCCATTTCTTTCTTTCTTCCTGTATTTCTTTCTCCATTTCTTTCTTTCTTTCTTTCTTTCTTTCTTTCTTTCTTTCTTTCTTTCTTTCTTTCTCTCTGTCTTTCTTTCTCCGTTTCTGTTTCTTTCTTTCTCCGTTTCTGCCTTCCTTCTTTCTTTCTTTTTCTTTCTTTCTCCGTTTCTGTCTTCCTTCCTCCCTTCTTTCTTTCTTTCGTTCGTTCTTTCTTTCTTCCTCCCTTCTTTCTTTCTTTTTCTTTCTTTCTCCGTTTCTTTCTTCCTTCCTCCCTTCTTTCTTTCTTTCGTTCGTTCTTTCTTTCTTCCTCCCTTCTTTCTTTCTCTGTTTCTTTCTTTCTCCGTTTCTGTCTTCCTTCCTTCTTTATTTCTTTCTTTCTTTCTTTCTTTCATTCTTTCTGCATTTCTATAATTTTTCTTCCTTTCTCCCTTTCTTTCTTCTTTCTCCCTTTCTCCCTTCCTTCATTCCTCCCTTCCTTCCCTCAACATCTCTCCAAATCTTTGTCAGGTAGAATACTTAAATGGCAAGATGAATGAATTAACTATCTCATAATTGAAATACTTGGCTAGTTCTAAGTGCATATCTGTGAGCATGCATTTCTGCCTGCCACTTGCTCTCTCTCCTTATACACATATACATGCATACACACACACAAACATACACACTCCCCCCTTTCCTCCACACTTTCTCTCTGAATCACTCAGACATGTACACTCATGGAAGTAATGGCCTTAGAGAGGCAACAACAAATGACTGAGACCTTTGGCAACTTCTACTCAACTGTGTTTGAGTAGAAGACTCAGCAAGTCAAGTGAAATCATAGTCGTGACAGATACTGGTGTCACACAACTGGCACCCATACTGGTGACATGTAAAAGCACCCATTACACTCACAGAGTGGTTGGCATTAGGAAGGGCATCTAACCATAGAAACCATGACAAATCTGACTGGAATCTGGTGTGGCCTTCCAGCATGCCAGCCCAGTCAAACCGTCCAACCCATGCCAACATGGACAACGAACATTAAATGTTGATGATGATGACCATGGGCTTCTTTCATTTCTGGTTAGCTGAGGTACCATACAGTAGGATTGAACCCAAGACCACATGGTTGGGAAGCAAGCTTCTTACCATTCAGTCATGCTTCCATCTAAATCTCTCTCTTTTACTCTTTTATTTGTTCCAGTCATTTGACTGCGGCCATGCTGGAGCACTGCCTTCAGTTGAACAAATTGACCACAGGACTTGTTCTTTGTAAGCCTAGTACTTATTCTATCGGTCTCTTTTGCTGAACTGCTAAGTTATGGGGATGTATACACACCACCATTGGTTGTGAAGTGATGGTGGGGGAACAAACATAGACACACACACACTCACATACACACACACACACACACACAGAAACACACATACACACACACATATATACGACGGGCTGCTTTCAGCTTCCATCTACCAAATCCACTCACAAGGCTTTGGTCAACCCGAGGCTATAGCAGAAGACACTTGTCCAAGGTGTCACACAGTGGGACTGAACCCAGAACCATGTGGTTGAGAAGCAAGCTACTTACCACACAGCCACTCCTGCGTCTATATTTTTATATCATCAGGCAATATATTACTGGTTATAGCATATGACTAGTCAGAGAATTCAGAATGCCACTATTGGTTTTGCACTAAGTATGACTACTAGAATTTTACAAGATTATTTACATACATTTATTAATTTATCTAATTAATTATTTTATTGTTTTTCTTTAACCTGAAGAGTGGCTATATTTATATTGATGTGATTTTACTATTCTCATTTCTTAAATATAGCCACGAAACACATATCGTTATTCTACCAAATATATACATTTTATTTATTATTTTGCCCTTTACTTAATCATTGTTTATGTTTTTATCTTATATTTAATCTTTCTATAAGATGTAATTTTTCTAAATGGTATAATTTAATTTTTCATTAATGAATTGATAAAAGGTCGTTTTTTTCTAATATATATATATATTATATATATGTATATATATATATATATATTTCCTTATTTCCTGATGATGGGGACATTGTGAAACTAAAGAATTCATACCTTGTAGACAAATGGACTCCAGAAACTGCTGTTGAAATATATCTTATATAGTGCTATAACCATCTATAAACATTTCTTTAGAACTCTTAAAACGCATTTATCCTCATTATTTCTCTGACTTTTATATCCATCATTAAGATTTCTCACTGCTGTCGATGTATCTTACAACTTTTAATTCTTAATTCAGCATTTTTAATCTTAAATTTAATATGAGTTTTAATCAATGAATCACTCTTTATTTATTTATTCTTTTTATATATATTTTTCCCTCAAGTATTTCTTATTTCTATTCTAAATAATGTTCCTTGGCTTAATGTATTTATTGTGTTTTATGTAATTATTATGTTGAGGTAAATCATAACTATAGGATGATTATCTAAGTTTTGTTTCTTCTTAAACCAAGTTAAATATTATAAATGTTGATAGGTTACTCTTTTAAATAGAATGAGCTGAAAAGCTGGTACTAAGCAATTTTTAACATTTTCTGTTAATGTTTCAAAATTTCTGATTCTATTTTCTGTGAAACTTCTAAAAATAAACATTTTCTTATTTATATTTTAGGTGTTCAAGACTCAGCTGAGATTTGTATATTCATCTTCATCTTCCTTGCTTCCATGCACAACAGCTGTTGGCTGTGCCTGCCATTGTCAAACGTGATATTTCGCATGAGCATCTGATATCAAAAGTCATGCGTGTTACTTCTGCTATTACAAAGCCTCGGCAATCATGTTTTGCACTTTGCCTGCCTATTGAAGGGAGGGTTTGTCCTTTGAATCATGATAGTCTCTACTGTCTTCCTTCATTGTGTGTCTACATCTATACACACTTGCACACTTGCCCATGCAGATACACACACATATGTGCACACTCATGCATGTGCACGTATGTGCATGCTCATGCACCTATACATACACCTGTGCACTCACACATGAACACACATACAGACTTGCACACACTCACACACTCATACACACACACACACTCATACACACACACACACACACACAACACATTATTTTTTCTTTGTACCATTCATGTGTCATGTCAGTTTCCCCTCTTCTGTTGCCTTTCAACTGGTAGGATTATTCACTTTTTTCCCTCTAGGTGTAAAAGTTGCCATTCATTGCTCAATGAAAAACATAGGGTGGAAGTTCAAATTCAGTTAAAGTTTATTATCTTGTGTAATATTTACGAAATGAATTTTCCCCTGATAATCTATTTTAATCTTCAACATAAAACTGAAACTGAAGTTGAAAATATAGTTAAAATTACATATTCTGTATTGTTGTATCTTTCTCCTCATCATTTGTAGATACATTGTATTTCATTTATAAGGTGGCAGGCTGGCAGAAACGTTAGCATGCTGGGCGAAATCCTTAGCAGTATTTCGTCTCTCTTTACATTCTGAGATCAAATTCCACTGAGGTCAATCTATTCTTTCATCCTTTCAAGGTTGATAAATTAAGTACCGGTTGTGTACTGAAGTTGATCTAATCAACCCCAAAACTTTTGGGCATTGTGCCTAGTGTATAAAAGATTATATTTCATTTGTACAACTCAGAAACTAAAAGCCCTTTTTGATTTTAAGTTATAGTTAAATTTTCCACAGGTATGCAAATAGAATAACACTGTGTAACATGATTTTTGTCCTGGGTAGCAATGGGTATTTCCTATTTACTTACCCCTAGAAAGTATGAAAAATGGCTACTATTTCCTTCAGACTTTGCTTTTGTTACATTTATCCAAATTTTAATGGACACCTTCAACACATGGCTATGATGTTCCCCCTCTTCACCTGCTCATGATCAGAGATGCACATATTGACATGCTCAAGTGGTTAAAGTCAAACAACTGACAAGCAAATTTGTGGCATTGAGCAGAATATCTGTTATAGCAGTATTACTGCTTCAATGCTGAATATGTCTGAAATGCAATGGAAAATAGGTCAGTTTCAAAACATTGATGTCCAGGACACAAAAGCAAAGCTTGAAGGGAATAGCAGTCATCTCCTTTGATTTCTAGATAATAGCAAATAGGAAACAACGCTTACTGAGCAAAAACAAAAAAAGAAGATAAAAATTTTGTTACACGGGGCAATATGAAATTGAAGAATGTACAGTGATGCATATGGCCACTGAGTCAGATGTGTTTAGTGGCACTTAAAAAGCTTTTCAACAAAGTTCATTGAAACTGGTGAGGATTTGCCTGGTAAATATTTAAATCTTACTGAAGATACTTAGCTTCAAGGACAAAAGTATTGTTTGCATTTTTATTTCATTTTATTTTTTCTCTCTCCACCAAAAGGGTCATCTGTTTATATTGTCTTCAGGAAGGTGAAATTTTTTGGTGCAACTGTAAATCACCTTTATACAAGAGTTTACAATATCTATGATTTATGAGGCAATGTTTATTTATGAAATTTTAGATAATACTGCAACAAAATATTTGTAAAGTAGGAGTGGCGCAGGAGTAGCTGTGTGGTAAGTAGCTTGCTTCCGAACCACATGGTTCTGGGTTCAGTCCCACTACGTGGCACCTTGGGCAAGTGTCTTCTACTGTAGCCTCAGGCTGACCAAAGCCTTGTGAGTGGATTTAGTTGATGGAAACTGAAAGAAGCCCGTCATATATATGTGTGTATATATTATATATATATATATACATATATATATATGTGTGTGTGTGTGTGCGTATGTGTGTGTGTCTGTGTGTTTGTCCCCCCAACATCGCTTGACAACTGATGCTGGTGTGTTTACATCCCCGTCACTTCATGGTTCGGCAAAAGACACCAATGGAATAAGTACTAGGCTTACAAAGAATAAGTCCTGGGGTCAATTTGCTCGACTAAAGGTGGTGCTCTAGCATAGCCACAATCCAATGACTGAAACAAGTAAAAGAGTGAAAGTAGGTAGAGTTTTTTCTTTATCTAATTTTTGCATTTATAAATTGAGGTCCTGTTCTATATTTAGTGTATCTTGACCATTTCGTTAACTTACTGGGGTCAACATAAGCAACTAACCCCTTCCCTCAAAATTTCAGGCCTTGTGCTTATAGTAGAAAGAATTATTTCATGTCAGCGTCTTTTAACATATGTTCCAAATACCATTTTAATAACAAAGAAGGTATTTTTTAAACTAATAGTAACACCACTCTCCAGCTGTTTTTTTTTACAAGTTTGTGTAGTTAATATGTATATTGTCACCTGTTTTTATGTGTGTGTATGTGTGTGTGTGTGTATATATATATAAACGTTTTCTAAGCGTCACCCACTTTTCTTGTCTTCTGGGCCCCAAAGCAGTATTTTGTTCCACTGTATGTCTTTGTCCACCGTCCCAAATCACACTGTGTCGGTTTGCTTGTTTTGCTTTGTTTTGTTTGCTCTTGTCCCGAATTCTACACAAAAAGAAGAACTTCCTTTTGCAGGCACCGCCAATTGGGAAGCATTCAGCTTTATCATTAAAAGTGTGAAACTGAAAAAGTACCATTTGTTGATAAGTGATGAAGAATTATGGACTTTCTGTTTGTCTCATGTTTATTTTTACATTCAGTATAAGGTTTGTTGTTTGTTTATATATTTTTTCCTTTACACACACACACACACACACACACATATATATATATATATATATATATATATATATATAGAGAGAGAGAGAGAGAGAGAGAGAGAGAGAGAGAATTACACTGCCTGCTATGTCCTAACTAACTAACTAACTTTCATAATATGAGATACTTAAGTGTAATTTGAGGGAAATTTCTTTGCTGCTTCTAATAAGTTGAGTTCTTCTGGTTTGTGTTAGAGTGGTTATGAATTACTTAGAAAGAGTGTGAAAGATGGTGGAAAGACTGACTGGGCATGGAATATTCTGAACTGAATCTTGATGCCATTGGTCAGAAAATACATTGCTGCACTTATCCTCAGGGACTGTGAAGACACAGTGAAACAAGAGTGCTTTTATAAAGCACAAGTTGTTGAATAAAGCACAAGTTGAACCAACAGGGTGGTTAGATATCTTGGTTAACTTTGGTTTGGTTGATAGAACTATTAAGAAAATCAAAAGCAGTGAAAATGGCATTCTCAGAGATAGTTGCAAAGATGTTAACACAATATCTTGAAATGCAGTATAGACTGGAAGTTATAGAGACTGATGAGCCAAGTCTTTGAAATAGCTTAAAAAACTTTGCTAAAATTATTTTCAGAAAGACTTATCTTGGATAAGTGTCAGCTGTCATATTTGTGGTAAAATATCTGCTAGAGAAGATATTAGGTAGATAAAACCATTCTGATATCTATTTGTTGATCTGGACATCTTTAACAGGTTCCATCTCTCACTTCTTGGTGGATATGAATCAAACTATATGTAGATATATGACTTGTGAGAACTGTTTAAGCTATGTGTGAAGAAATGTTTGGGAGGTTGCAAATTTAGTGAGGAATTTCATGTACAAATAGCTGTCCATCATGGTACTATTCCCAGTCTTTTTCTCTTCATTATAATTCCTTAGATTATAACAAGAAGTCATTGGGAAACTTTACTTGCTGATAATCTAGTTCTTATTGTAGTATTAGCTAAAGAATTTCAGAAGAAGCCCCACTCCTGGAAGTATAGTCCAAAGGCCTGAAACACAAAATCTCATTTACCACCTGGTGCATAATTATTCTTCATATGTAAGAAATATGTATTTTGGCAATTGATTCTGAGTAAGAAGGACAATGAAAGGTTACACAAAAGGTATGTGGGATCTCTGGCCCACAGACGACCTGGATATTAGATGTCTTTAATTCACAGGATTAATTAGTATTATAAGAGCTGGGATCAGATATCCATAAACTATGATGGAGTTGAAAAGGTAATCTCATAGGATTGGTTATCGTTGATGCTCTCAGAAAGTGAACCCCACCCATATATCTTGACGTATAGAAATAAAAGCCAAGCAATCTCATGCTTATATGAGCAACTATGCCATGAACAGATTTAAAAAGGATTTTTTAAAAAATATTTAAAGAGATTGGCTTAAATATAACCATTAGAGTTAACTTAATGAAAGATATAATGATTAATATAAATGCAGGCAAACATTACCCTTAGAAAAACCCATATGCGGATACCATATATATACGCACAAAATACTTTAAAAATCTAAATCCTTTGCGCAAAAATGTTTTCATTATAATTGTGAAATATTTAATCCGATAATTACTTTTACAGCTCATTTTTGTGAGTTAGATTTTAGTGTTGGCTTTAATGTTTGATGTGATTTTGGCACCCTTTGTAAAATATTTTACAAAGAAATTAATGGTGTTTGTATTCTTGGAGTTTCAACTATTTCTGTATACCTCTGGTTCTGACATCAGGTTGTGTATAAGCAGCAAACTCGATGTATTATTCTGTTCTGGAGTTATCATGTGCCCTTATGACTGCGTGTGTACCGTTGGCAATTATTTTCCTCTGTTTTCCCTTCTTTGGATCTTTCCTTTTCCTATGTTTCTGACGAAGAGCTCTGCTCGAAACGGTAAACCCTCCTTCTTTCCTTCTTTCCTGAGCGTCCAATCATACTATACTTGTTCCATGTTCTTGTGTTGTGTTTTCATGTTTGGATTAACTTTATATATATATAATATAAATAATATATAAATATATGCATATATACATACATATATGTACATACCTATATCTATATGTATATATACATGCATATATGGGTACAGGACATCAAGAAAACGTTGAACACAATGAGAAATGCAAACATAAAAACAAAAACATAGAAACAAACTTTTTTTCAAACAACGAAAAAAACAGAGTACAAGATATACAACACAAGGAATATTCCCCTTCTTCAGGTGTCGCTGTTTTGTCTACTCCGCATTTCGAAGGTAGGGAAAAGACACGACTTTATCGAAACAGTCCTTCCCACAAAGTGAATTAAATAAAATTTGAGATTTTGTGTGGAGGGTAAAAGTGGTAACCAGAACAGGACAGTAAGAACAAAACAAGACAGTAAAAACAATATATAAATACTTGAGTTTGAGAAATGTATTCTTGTTGAGCTCACAATCATAACATGGTCCAGTGTGGAATGTCATATCCTTAAGCAAGGTGCTTCATTTCATGTTACTCCAGTCAAACTCAACTAAAAAGGAGTACCTACCAGGTGTTGACAGAGCTCTCTCTCTCTCTCTCTCTCATTCTCTCTGCCTCCTGCTGCCATGTCTCTAATTTTCTACTTGATCAATGGGTGTTAATGGCTGAGAGGGTGTCCATTTGTGCTTGTAACAAAACAAGCAAAGAAAAAAATTAGCAAAAGTATGGTGCTAACTACCTGGTCATAATTGTTTGGTAGGTGCATTAAGACTGAATAGTTAAAGAATTTACTTCACAACCATAAGGTCTCAGGTTCAGTCCCACTGCATTGCAGTTTTGGCAAAGTGTCCCCTTTTTAGAGTCTGAGCACAATTTGTATCTTGCAAGTGAAATTGAGTAGATGGAGATTGAAATTGTATAGATACCTGACCATGTCACAAACTCTGTCGTGCTTATTATGCATGAGAATTATATTAATGGTATACACGTCTATGGAATACTCTGCCACTTAAATGCTAATTCAATGGGCATGGTAATTCAGTTGATTGGACAACTGAATTCTTATTGAACAGCAAAGCACCATCACCAAGTTCATATAGTATGATTTTTTTAAATTTTCAAGTGTCTCACCATTTTAGCTATACCTATATGTCAATACTTAACTATCACTCAATCTCTATCTCTTTCTCTCCGCACACACAAACACACACATACATATACACATACACACACTTGCAAACAGATACATGTGTGCCACTTAATATTAACGAATTAGAAAGTTATATAAATATGTAAACAATAAAACTGAAAAGACAAAATGTAATAACCTCTAGTGGGAATTACACTATACATCTCCTTGTTAAATTTCCCATTGGGAAATATTAAAAAATTTATGGTATTGAATATATGTATATCGGTGAATTTAAATAGAAGATTTCAATTGCCACTATTAAGTATATGTGTTAGTGTATATATATATATATATATAAAACAACTTTCATAACTATGCATATATATCTGTATTATATGTGTGTGTGTGTGTGAATTGATATGTATATAAAACACATGCACAGATATGCCTACACATTCACACATATACATACAAGCACTGTCACCCTCTCTCTCTCTCTCTCTCTCACACACACACACACACGCATGCACACAAATCCCACAAGGGTTGACAAAAACATGAATTAGGAAGATTTGCATAATCGAATATATATATATATATGTATACATGTGTGTCTGTGTGTATGTATATATGTGTATATATACATGTGTGTCTGTGTGTATACATATATGTATTTGTATATAAACAAATTTATAAATATATATATATGTATATGTGTATGTATATATTTACACATATACATGTTGTCACACATGTGAAAGCATAATCTCTAAACAGATTATTTATTTTTTTAACACTCCAGTGTGGGAAGAATGTTTTACCAGTTTCAGCCACTTTAAATATATTACCAAAATATTTTCGATTCTCAGTGAGAAAATTTCACAGTCTGTTTGCATGCTATTTATGCTTATTCATATGAATATTTGTATGAATGGATATCTTTTCAAGTATATATATATATATATATATATATATATATATGCATGTATGTATGTGTGTATATATATATATATATAATATATATATATATATATGTATGTATGTATGTATATAGTTAATCCAAACATGAACAAAGAGAAAACACAACAACGCGAGGACGTGGAACAAGTATAGTGTTATTGGATGGTCAGGAAAGGAAAGAAAGAAGGAGAATATGTGTATATATATATATATATATATATGTGTGTGTGTGTATGTATCTATATTTCTAAATATATGTTCATACATATATAAATGTGTAATATATATATATATTTTAATATTTAACTTAGGCATAACTATACTAATAACTTGGTGTTAGAACTCAGTATACATACTCGTATGCTTTAGATGAGTATAGAGCAGAATAAGAGATCATACAAATGAGAAAGAAACAAGAAATTATGTAATGAATGCATTAGTGTACAGGTATTTCTGCTGTAATATGCAATGCACTCTTATTTGAGTTTTTGTATATGACTTTATAGCTTCATTGATGCTTCAAAACTGAAGTTCTGATGAAGCTATGAGGTGATACACAAGCATTCAATCTGAGTGCATGGCATGTTGTAGCAGACACAGCTGTAAGCTAATGAAGTTCATTGCATAATTTCTTGTCCCTTGTCATATATACATACATGGTCTAATCAATAAGTATCTGGACTGTTGCTATAGTAATGAAGCTAAAGCATGCAGAATGAAGCTGCTTGGCGCAGATTAACCTTAAACTCTGCTGTGCATGTGCACTAAATTTTAATGTTCTGGTTCACTTCTGCTGTTTACAGCAGTGCTTGGAAGGAAGGTGTGTAGCATGTGTTCATTGCACTGACCATGACAAAGTTGAGCTGAGAATCTGCATCAAATTTTGCAAAAATCTAGGTGATACCTGCTGAAAGGCCTATGCAAAGTATTCAAAAAGTTTTCATTGTTCTCAACACAATCAAGGAGATCTTGTGCAACTGAAACCTGAGTGTCCTTTTGGTTAGCTGAAAGCAGTTTTGGCACAAACTTGGCAGACATGAATCTCATATCTAAATCTTCAGTGATAATGGACTGAACTGAACCGTATCTAATCTGCACATCCTCTGATAAGTCACGGATGGTGATACAATGATTTCCCCTCACAGCTGCATGCATATCTGCGATGTTTTCCTCAGTTCGGCTGGTTGTGGGTCTCCCAGAACGTTTGTGAATATCGACAATTTTCAGCCATTTTGGAAACGTCTGAACCACTTGTACCCTTGTGTGCAGCTCATACACTCCTCTCCATTCACTTTCTGCAACTTTGCATAGGCCTCTGAGCAGGTATTGCCATGACAACTTTCTCTGTCATGGTCAATGCAATGATAACCCACTACACATGTTCCTTCTAAACTCTGCTGTAAACAGTGAATGTGTGCTAGAACATTAAAACTTAGTGTACATGCACAGCAGAGTTTAAGGTCAATCTTTGCCAAGTGGCTTCATTCTATGTACTCTTGCTTTGTTACTATGACAACAATTTGGATACTTATTGATATCCATATATGTGTGTGCATATATATGTGTGTGTATGTGTGTGTGCATGTGTGTGTGTGTGAAGGGATGATAATGAAAATGAGGGATGGATGTTAATAGGAAATGGTTGCAAGGGAAGAAAGAGGTAACTTGTAGCATGAAAGGAGGAGCACAAAATATTTACTGTTTCTAAGATGGTGAGCTGGTAGAAACATTAGCACACCAGGAGAAATGCTTAGCGGTATTTCATCTGTCTTTATGTTCTGAGTTCAAATTCTGCTGAGGTCGACTTTGCCTTTCATCCTTTTGGGATCAGTAAATTACTGGGGTCGATCTAATTGACTGCCCCCCACCTCACCCAAAAAGATTTCAGGCCTTGCGCCTAGAGTAGGAAAGAATATTTGCTTTTTCTGCACTGTATAACACATTAATTAAGATATATTAAAAGAAAATACATAGTGTACCATAGATAAGTAAACAAAGAACTGCACATACCGTATGGAAAACGAAACTCAGGAGGTGAGCGTGTGATCTTGTTTTGCATTTATGATAGAAAATTATAAAAATGATATACAAATTATAAAAATAATAATAAAATATATACAGTACAGTACTGTTTCTACTTTGTGGATTTTCACCTATCACAGAGGTTTTGGAATGTAACACCCACAATAGTCGAGGGATTATTGTATGTATATATATCTGTCCATAGGTATTGTTTTATTATTTTTGTCAATATTGTAATATTTCAACAATCTTTCAATTTCTCTCATTCTCTCCCGATCTCTTACTCTTTCCCTCTCTTTTTTTTTCAACTAACTTCTTCTCTTCATCAGTGTATAATACATATTCAAGGAGAATTCACTCGCTGCATATTTTATTTCATTAATTAATTTTAAATAGCAATATTTGTTACCAGAATATTAAATTCAGATGGATCTGCCTTTTGAAGAAATTAAGAAGCTCTTTTTTTTTTGTTAGAAAAAAGATAAGATATAACAAAAAAAAATTACAATTCTTTTTAAAAACAAAATAATAAAAAAAGTTTATGAATAATCCAATCCTGTTACTGTATATACACCAACAACACATATATATATATTCTCATACACAAGTGTATATACATTCACAGCTATTCATGGAGAAAAAAATTTCAAATTGAGATGGAGCCATTTTCTAATGATATTTCATATCAACGATAAATGGATAAAACTTAAAGCTATTACTTATTCAAGACATTTCGCTAAATACTGCAAAGTAGGTTTTATACTTATACAGACACATGCCATTTTGCAAATATGATATGCATATATGTATGTATGTATGTGTGTGTGTGTGTATGTATGTATGTATGTATGTATTTATGTATGTATGTATGTATATATGTGAGTATGTATGTCTGTGTGTACGTATGTGCACATATATACATATGTATATCTGTACCTGTCTATCTATCAGTTTGTCTATCTATCTATCTATCTATCTATCTATCTATCTATATATATATGCATGCAATATATATATATGCATGCAATATATTCGATAACAATAATAAAAATACACTCTCTCAGCTACAATAGACAATATTTCTTCACGTAAAGGATTTTTAGCAAAGAACTCACTGAATGTGAAAAAAATTAGTCAAGCCATCATCAGGGGAAATGATGAAAGAGACTATCTATTATAAAAAGATTCTCAAATCCATTTGGTTGAAAAAACCCTGAAATGTTATAAAGGAACTGAAACATTTAAAACTCCGATATTGTCTTTTTTCTTAGCAAAAAATTTTGCCCAGTGACTTGAGAAGCTAAAGTCACTGAAAATATATAATGTTAAATTAACTTACAGAGATGATGATGATAGCAGTAGTAGTAGTAGTAGTAGTAGTAAAAATAATAATGAAGCCCATTTGATTCCAGGATCATAAACAAGACAAAAATAAAAAATATACAATCCCTTAAAATTTGAAATTGCAAGAATTTGGAATAAGAAAGCTGTAAAGGTTGTGCCTGAACTGTATGCAAAGCTATAGATAAACGGTTGAAGGAGATTGGAATAGAATGTCCTGTAGAGCTTTTACAGGAAGTTTGTCTCTTAGAGATGGGAAAGATTATCAGGAGAGCTCCAAGTACTTGAAAGACTATTGAAAGCTTGTGGTTACCTAAAGTTACAGGTAGTAACCTGCCGTGCCCACATAGATCTTACCAGGAATAAGACGAAATCTGAGTTAAATCAATAATAATAGCGATAATAATAAAGTTAGTAGAAATAGAATATCTCAGATACAATAGACAATATTTCTTTGTGTAAAGGATATTTTTTTGTGAAGAATCCAATAAATATGAAGAAATATTCAAATTCAAGGAATATATAATTAGATGTGATAATCTAAAAATAATTGGCACTCAAAATAAAGACACTGTAAAATATAATGAACTGTATGTATATATAGTAACAAATACATACATATACATATACAGGGGTTGGACAAAATAATGGAAACACCTAGCATCATAGCATCATAATTTTGAAATATCTATAAAACCATCAAAAGCTTGTTTATTTTTATGTTTTTTTTTATTTAATATTAGTGTTGTTTAATGTGTTTTGCTAAAATTGCTGTTTCTTTTTAGATATCACTAGAAAAAGGTAATTAAAATTCATTAAAATGACACATCTATTGGACTTTCAAAGCAGTCAAATTGTTGATGCTTGTATGGCAGGTGCTAGCATAATGAAAACAGCCAAAATGGTAGGAGCTCTCTGAACTTTGCTCAGGCTGTTCTTATTCTAGCAGCTATACTCTCAGCATCCACCCCCACTACTAACTTGGTCACCTAGGTAATGGAAATTATCAACTATTTGTAGTTTTTCTTCCTGACATGAGACAGAAGCTGTTTTCTGCACATTTTCAGTGTTTATTGCCCCTGAGCATTTGCAACACACAAAAACTATTTTCCCAGTTAGCCTTCCTTTGATATTGCTGCACCTCTTATGTGTCCATAGCTTACACTGGGTAAATCTTATATAAATATATATCTGTATGTAGGTGTATACCTACTTAAAATGCTAAGAGGTTACACAGGAATAAATGTACATAGAAAATATAAGAACAAAATACTTAGAAAATTTTATAATGGACAACAGAGAGACAGTATATATTAGGATTACTGGTTTTGCTTGTTTAAGATGACTTCTTTATGCTGGAATAAAATGGAAAGAATAATCCAAATAAATTGAATCAAACTTCCATAATATCAATTCTAGAAGTTCATTTATTTTTCTTATAAGCATTACCTGCATTTCATGTCCTTCTGATTGTTGCTTGTTGAGAATCTATGCATGCTAATACAAGACCCACATTAAATTCCTCACTCGCATCACTATCGAACCAAGAGTTTAACTACAGTCTGTCTTTAGCACTTCCTTACCATTACCTGCCACTCTTTAGGTCTTCTAGATACCAATACCTTTTATATATATATATATATATAAAACATTATTGGTGAATTGAAGAAATGGAGCTGAACGCAGATTGAACAGAAAACGTTTTATTTCATTCTACACGTGTTTCGAAAGGCACAAATTACCAAAATCCGATTGAATAATGGGACCATATTGTGTCTTTCTCTTCAGGAAGAAAATAGGAAATCCGTTGGAAAAACAAAAACAGAACAGAGGCGGAGCAAAAACAAATCGAACTATGCTCCTAAGAGCCCATGGCGAAACTGTTTATCAGTGTATGTTGAGAACCGGTGGCTGAAGAATTTAACGGGTCGTGCTGTTTACTGCTGTGATTTTTGCTACTAAGGTATCGGTTAAACTTTTGATTAATCTACTACAAGATTATTCATCTTTCTATTTCACATAATATATATATATATATATATTTCTCTATGTCTTTATAGATACACTTGTGCACTAATATATTAACATTATGCTTTTGACATGCGGCTTCATGTTTCTAGCCAAAACATTGCTATTTGATGTCTGACCATTTCCAGAGGAAGCAACAAAAGAGGCTGATATATTACCAATAATTTATACAGTATTGATGAAGTACATTTTATCTTGCTACTGGCACTAGAGAGGTTACTTTCTTTCTAGACAGGTCACTTTTGCTATCGTCTGTGGAGTCAATGATT
>NC_042999.1:110214392-110219392 GCF_006345805.1 Octopus sinensis
CGCCGAAACTAGGAAGTGATTTACGACCCCTCCCCCCCCTCCGCAAGTCAAAACTCTAAAACCTATTATCAGACATTTATCTCTATATCACAAAACTTTTGTTTTACTATTACTTATCTTTTTTTTTTCCCCTTACATCTAGTTAGTTCAGGTTATATATATATACACACACGTATGTATGTGTGTATGCATGTACGTACGCATGTGCGTATGTACGTGTATGTGCACGTATGCATGTGCCTATGTATGTGTGTGCATACATGTACGTGCGTATGTACGTGTGTATGCCCATACGCAGGTATGTATGTATGTTTGTACTTATGTGCTACGTATGTATGTGAGTATCTAGGAGAATGGGCAGACGCATCTGTGTGCGTGTGTACATGTGTATGTGCATGTGAACGGATGTCCGTGTATATATATATATATAATATATAACTATGTATGTATATATATATATATAATATATATATAATATATATATATATATATATATATATATTCATATATATATTTGTGTCTCTGTCTCTCATCACCACTTAACAATTGGTGTTGGTTTGTTTATGTTTCCATTGCTTAGTGGTTTGACTAAAGAGACTGACAGAATAAATAGCTTGAGCATAGAAAAGTACTGGGATCCACTCATTCAACTAAAATTCTTTGAGTGGGTGCCCCAGCTTGGCCACAGTCTAATGACTGAAACAGATAGAAGATAAAAGAGTAGTTTTGATAAATAACTAATAATATAACAGAAGATTATTTTTTTGCTGATTATTTTGGGTATATAATGCTGCCTAACCTGTATTAACCTTTCGTTATCATATTTCTCTTGAGATGCTCTGTATTGCTTTCAATTAATTTCAAATATAACAAAGAATTTAGTAAAATAACTTAGTTATCATTAAACTAGTGTTAAGAACATAAATTGTGACTAAGGTCTGGTGGAAGATTTTAATTCAAAACTTATGAAAACAAGACATTTGTACTACAGAGCCAGCAGTGGTTTCAGCCAGGTTGGTATCAAAAGGGTTAATATATGATAATTATGGTGACTTTTTTTCTTATTTCAAGAATAGTGGCCGTGTGGTAAGTAGCTTGCTTACCAACCACATGGTTCCGGTTTCATTCCCTCTGCGTGGCACCTTGGGTAAGTGTCTTCTACTATAGCTTCGGGCCGACCAAAGCCTTGTGAGTGGATTTGGTAGACGGAAACTGAAAGAAGCCCGTCGTATATATGTATATATGTATATATATGTGTGTGCGTGTTTGTGTGTCTGTGTTTGTCCCTCCAACATCACTTGACAACCGATGCTGTTGTGTTTACGCCCCCATAACTTAGCGGTCCGGCAAAAGAGACCGATAGAATAAGTACTAGGCTTACAAAGAATAAGTCCTGGGGTCGATTTGTTCGACTAAAAGGTGGTGCTCCAGCATGGCCACAGTCAAATGACAGAAACAAGTAAAAGAGTAAGAATTTATTTTATTTATTTATGAGTTTGCTAAAATTAGCACTCAAATCTCTCTCAACTCACTCTTTACCACCCTAAATGAGGAAGGACATAGTAGATATTGTAGTTGAAGGTATTAACACATGGGTTAATAATACTTTCTACTGAAGGCACAATACCTGAAATTTTGGGGGAGGGGACTAGTCAATTACATTGACTCCAGTGTGTAACTGGTACTTAATTTATTGACCCCAAAACAATAAAAGGCAAAGATGACCTCCGTGGAATTTGAAAAAAGGGTTAATGAAGAAGGACACACTGGGCATTGTAGTTGAAGATATTAAAAATGGGTTAGTAATGACTGGAACATCTTTTGACCATAAACTGGTCCAGCGATGGCCGATTGGAGCTGAGCCAGAACAACAACAATAATAACAAAACAACAACAACAGCAGCTGCCTTAATGTTAATCAAAAAATAATTAATGCAATAGTTGTGTTGGATATTTGGCTATCATGAGTACATTTTTTGCAACTCAAATGATGTTCTTGTCTTAGCTACCAGCAATGTCTTTTATCTTTAGTAGCATGAGAACTTCATATTTAAGGTTCAGCTCCATTCTCATAGCAATGGAGAATTGGAAATATTTTGTCTAGGTGATAGCATCTCTTCCAGTATTGATAACAGCTGAATTTTGCCAAAAACAATAGATTATGATTTTATACCCAAGGGAAGTCATACCACAATTCACAGTTCTACAAGCTCTCGAGTCTGATTCGGGGGTAGGCTGCATACATTGTTGCATACATTTCCAAAGGTCAGTGCTTCTAAATTTAGCTTTCATCAATAAATGAAGCTTAGGAACTTCATTTGGGAAAGAAATTAATAAAAGACAATAACAATAATGATAAAAGGAATATTTTTCTCCCCTTATCTTTTTAGAAGGATAGATTAAAAAAAAAATGAAAGAAAATTCTATATTCTTGGGTAAGCTAGCTTGTTTTACTGAAATTCTCTTTTCATTGTTTCGAAAAGAAATCTATTTTCACATAGAAGAATAGATGAGGTTATATTTTTCTTTACCAAAAATAATTCCAATCACATTTCAAACTAACACTAAAATGGTAAATCATGGAAGTACTCTTCTGAAAATCCTGTTTTTACTTTTAACTAGTCCAATACGTCTTTTCAGGAATAGATTACACTGCAATCTCTGTTATCAAGGTAAAGATCTTTTACCTTATTGTTACCTTATTTCTGTTGAAATATAACACTTTGTTTTAATTAACCTTTTTGATACCAACCCACCTGAGACCACCCTTGAATCTGTGATACAAACCTAACAAAATTTCATGTTTATTTATGTTAATTTATGTTCTAAACACCAGGAGAAAGTTATTTTATTAAATTTGTCATTACTCTTAAAATTAATGGGAAGAAAGGCAGTGTATTTCAACAGAAATAAGGTAGACAAAAGTTAATTTTGAAAAGAATGAAGAATTTTAGGAAATCAACTTTGGCATTAAACTGGCGGCTGGAACATAAATTAGCATCTAACTTTCACTGAAAGTTTTAATTTAAGTCACTTTACAGAAAAAAATGTGTTATCTTAAAACCATGGGGTGATCCCAAGGTGGATTGACATCAAATCAGTTAAATAAAGGAATCTCTCACTCATCAGATCATGATATGTTTTCTCATGAATTGTGGAAACATATATTATTTGATTCAAAGTTTGACTCTCTTATCTGAAAGTACTGCTGCTATCCAGGATAAATAAAGATGCTGAGTGTCACATATCGGTCTTCTGTGTTTCATTTGATGAAAATACATTTCATACAAATAGACACATGTAAATATATGCATGCTTGACTTAGCCCCTTCCCGCAAAATCTCAGACCTTTTGCCTATAGTTGAAAGGATTATTGTTATCATTATTATTATTATTATTATTATTATTATTACTATTATTATCATTAAGGTGGCTAGCTGACAGAATTGCTAATGCGTTTAACAAAATGGTTTGCAGTGTTTCTTCCAGCTTTACTTTGTAAGTTCGAAAGGCAACAAGGTTGACATTGCCTTTCATCCTTTTGGGATGGTTAAAATAAGTACTAATCAGGTACTGGGGTCAATGTTATCAACATCTCGCTCCCCACAGAAACCACTGGCCTTGTGCTTAAATTTGAAGCGAGGAGAATTGTTAGCATACCAGGTGAAATTCTTAGCAGCATTTCATCCTTTCTTACGTTTTGAGTTCAAATTCCGCCAAGGTCAACTTTAGTGGAGGTACATGGCTTAGTGGTTAGGGTGTTGAACTCATGATCGTAAGGTTGTGGTTTCGATTCCTGGACCGGGCAATGTGTTGTGTTCTTGAGCAAAACAGTTCATTTCCCATTCCTCCAGTCCACTCAGCTGGCAAAAATGAGTAATCCTGCGATGGACCAGCGTCCCATCCAGGAGGGGAAATTTCTACGCTACTGAAACTGGGAAACCGGCCCTTATGATCCTGGCATGGCTCGAGAAGGAACAATATCAACTTTGCTGTTCAGCCTTTTGGGGTCAATAAATTAATTACCAGTTGCATATTGGGCTCAATCTAATCGACTGGCCCCCTCCACAAAAGTTTTGGGCCTCGTACATAGAGTAGAAAAGAATAAATTAAGTATCAGTGAAACACCTCGACCAAATTTCAGGCCTTGTGTCTATCATAGAAAAGATTATTATAATTAAGGTGGCAAGCAGCAGCTTGACCTCTTTACAGGGCTTTGAAGACTGATGGGAAAGAGAAGTTATTCTAAAACTGGAAACCTAGTCCAAATGCTTGAAACAGAGTGGACTCTGTTACAGGCATAAAAGCATCAAAGTTGTTAAAGGAGATGGTGTTAAACCAGTTGTTGTTGTTGACCGTGGTAATGTTTATTGCTGTTGTTGCTGATGTTGATGCCATTGGCAATGGTGCGATGATGTTCATGTGTAATATTGTTTTTGCTGTTGGTTGTGATCGTGGTGTTTGTTGTTGTTATTATTGTTGTCGGTGGTTGTGTAGTGGGGGTGAGGGTAGGAGTGGTGTTGATAGCATTTATTGCTGTTGGTTGCAGTGGTATTTATTGTTGTTGCTGGTATAAGTATTTATTGTCTGTGGAGGTGGTAGTGGTGGTGATTACGGTCATGGTGGTGGTGCTGCTGCTGGTAGTGACAGTGGTGGTGTTTATTGTCATTATTTATGTTGTGTCTGTGGTATTTGTTGTTGTTGTGGAGGCGCGTGGCTTAGTGGTTAGGGCATTCGGCTCATGATCATAAGGTCATGAGTTCAATTCCTGGCGGTGTGTTGTATCCTTGAGCAAGACACTTTATTTCACATTGCCCCAGTCCACTCAGCTGGCAAAAACGAGTAGTACCTGTATTTCAAAGGGCTAGCTTTGTTCCATTCTCTGTCACGCTGAATCTCTCTGAGAACTATGGTAAAGATTCACGTGTTTGTGGAGTGCTCAGCCACTTGCATGTTAATTTACAAGCAAGCTGTTCGTTGATTGTATCAGCTGGGACCCT
>NC_042999.1:110226892-110245259 GCF_006345805.1 Octopus sinensis
TCACGTAGGAAGAGAAGAGAAAGAAGTAGAAGCAGAGAACAAAAGAATTAAGGAGGGGCAAGAAAAAATGACAGGGACACAGTGAAGTGAAAAGTGGAGGGAAAGCGAGTAGGAAGAGAAGCCAAAGAAATGTGAGAGAGATACATACATGTATGCACGTATTTTTGTATGCAAAGGCCTTTTCAGTTTCACTCTAACAAATTCTTTCACATGGTTTTAATTAAACTTGAGAGCTATAGTTGAAGACACTTTCTCAAAATGCCCATATTGTGGGACTGAACCCAAAACCACGTGGTTACAACACAGATTAACCGCACAGTTGTATCCATTCCCGTATCACAAATATCAAAGAAACATCAAACTCCTACACATGACAACAATCACTTGAAAACATACAATAAAAACACTG
The DNA here is from genome assembly GCF_006345805.1 of Octopus sinensis. Taxonomy (NCBI): domain Eukaryota; kingdom Metazoa; phylum Mollusca; class Cephalopoda; order Octopoda; family Octopodidae; genus Octopus; species Octopus sinensis. Next base: position 110,227,302 of record NC_042999.1, read on the forward strand.
CGTAATAGTAATCATATCTACAATACCAGATTGGTGTGCAACAAACAACTTATTCTTGTTATTCAATACAGTGGAATCAACAACTTTAGTTTTCACACCAGGATTTGCATAGTAATGAAAGCAATTCACACCTTACGTAAACAATATAGTGATGCCTAAGAATACCCAGAACGGCTGGCATTCATATCTCACATAAAAACAAACGTAAACCAACCCACACATAAAGTATTAAAAATACTGAATCAAGAGGAATAATAATAATAATAATAATAATAATAATAATAATAATAATAATCCTTTCTACTCTGAAATTTTGGGGAAGGGGACTAGTCGATTATATTGACCCCAGTGTTTCACTAGTACTTAGTTTATCGACTCCGAAAGGATGAAAGGCAAAGTCGACCTCAGCAGAATTTGAACTCAGAACGCAGCGACGGGCGAAATACCGCTAAGCATTTCGTCCAGCATACTAACGATTCTACCAGCTTGCCGCCTTAATATTAATAATAATGATGATAATAATAATAATAATAATAATAATAATGATGATGATGATGATGATAGAGTAGGGCAGTGTTTACATTGGAAAATATGTTAACACTACAAAATCGGCGCTCCTGCTTACTGGTATGAACATCAGCCTGAGCCAGTCGTTGAAGGTAAAAATGTCATTATCCTCTGGAATTTTCCAGCCAAAACCGACAGAATGATCCAGGCTAATCGACCAGATATGATTAATAAAGACAGCAAAGAAAATACTTGTAGATTAACAGATGTAAGTGTTCCCACTGGTAAAAGTACATCTGTAAAGGAATTGACAAATTAATATAAGGAACTGGAAATTGAAATACAAAAGATGTAGCATCTTAAAGCAAGATCTGTTCCCGTTATTGTAAGCGTCCTAGGTATAATAAAAAAGGGATGTCAGAAACATCTAGATAACATCCCAGGAGAGCCATGTCTCAGAGAAATTCAAAAGATTGTGCTGATATGTACTGCCCACACCCTTAGGAAAAACCTTATCACTTTAAATGTCCGTGTTGTATTACATGAGAATATTTTGCTACTGCCCCTGCTACTTCGCGTCCCAAAGCTTTCAGTCATACTGTAACATCACTTATCATCTCCAAACACTATCCAACTATCATAAAAGTGGTATGCAAGATGAACCAATTCTGAATATTATTTTTCTTATATACCCAGGCCTATTCCTCATGTTTTTTTAGGGGGGGATAGCCACAACAAGACACACACCAGGCATTCCATTCATTTCTCAGCTCTTGGATATGACTTTTATAAACTACATCCGGTAGTGGGACCCTGGGTCTCTGGCTTCAGGGTTTGAGGAGTGTGGAACCACCTCTTAGTCACTATTGTTCCCAGGTCTACTCTGGCCCAGAGTTGTAGCACATGTAAGGGTCCTAGCTATGGGTTAACTAGCAAACCCCACTGGGACTAGGTGTGTGTGTGGGGGGGGGGGTAGAATGTAGTCGCCGTATTTCCTGCGTGGCGTAAGAGGCGACTAAAAGGGGCGGGAGCGAAGGGACTGGGAATCCACTCCTGGTAATTTCATATTCCTAAAAAGACAACATGAACCAATTTTGAATATACGAAACCAAAAATAAAAAGATAGGATGGTCACGACCAGAAAGGCTCGTCAAACGATAAAATGTTAACATCAAGAAATATTCCTCTTAGTACATCCTAAAGCTGCCAGAGAACGACTAAAGCTAGCAATGACTCTGCACAAAGTAAGCTTCAAAATACAAAGACATCTTAAAAAGCCTATGAAATATTTACACTAACGCTTCCACACAACACGATTTACAAATACTCCAGAAAAATAATTGACTTTACAAGGGAAAAAAATTATCGTCAACAGCAACGAAACAGGAAATAATTACCTTCCTTATCTCTCACGTCTTACAAAAGCATAGGTTTGCATCGAATTTATCAAAAAATAAGCTGTAAAGATAGTATAAAAATGCTTAATTCTGCTGTATAACATTACTGTATTTTCCAGCATACTAGTCGACATTGTGTGAAGGCACGTGGCTTAGTGGTTAGGGCATTCAGCACACGATCGTAAGGTCGTGAGTTCGATTCCTGGCGACGCGTTGTGTCCTTAAGCAAGATACTTTATTTCACGTTGCTCCAGTCCACTCAGCTGGCAAAAATGAGTTGTACTTGTATTTCAAAGGGCCGGCCTTGTCACACTCTGTGTCGCGCTGAATCTCCCTGAGAACTACGTTAGGGGTACACGTGTCTGTGGATTGCTCAGTCACATGCATGTTAATTTCACGAGCAGGCCGTTCCGTTGATCGTATCAGCTGGGACCCTCGTCGTCGTAACCGACGGAGTGCTCCTATTTTGAGTCGACATAGCATATAGTGTAAATATTCAAACATAGTCTCGATCTCTCCAAATTCTGTTGCATTTCACATGGAAATTTTGGTGCTCCAAACTCGTCTTTGTGTTTAAGTCGACCTACCATTTTTTAAGCTGTAAGTTCGGGGCTGAAAAATTCGACTTGTATGCCGGAAAATTCAGTGATTGCATTAAAAACATCATTTGGAGCTAAAATAGTTTATAATCAAGCTCTACATTCACATAGTATTAATTCGAGAAATATTCTTAATACCTGGCTACAGAACTGCCAGCGTTCTAAATTAGATGAGGGAGTATCTCACGCAATGACAGAAGTCTTGTTAGATATGCAAAATGTGCATTTAATATACAGATAATGTCGTTTACAAAAATTATTGGGAAATGACACTATAATTGAAAGTGAAGCTTTAAAAATATAAAGAAAGACAAGCACAAAACACGTTGCGAAAATAAACATATTTTTTATGTACCAGCACCGATCTCGTTGACCATCTCTCAAAGTTAGACATCACATTTACGAAACTTTGACACTCGAAATCACCATCACTGGAGGAGACTGTCAATACGCTCAACGCCTGATGAAATGCAGCTAAGAATCCTACCTGGCGTGCTAACAATTCGTATTCCTTTATTGCCCACAAGGGGCCAAACATAGAGGGGACAAACAAGGACAGACAAACGGATTAAGTCGATTACATCGACTCCAGTGAGTAACTGGTACTTAATTTATCGACCCCGAAAGGATGAAAGGCAAAGTCGACCTTGGCGGAATTTGAACTCAGAACGCAGCGGCGGACGTAATACCTATTTCTTTATTACCCACAAGGGGCTAAACATAGAGGGGACAAACAAGGACAGACATATATTGACCCCAGTGCGTAACTGGTACTTAATTTATCGACCCCGAAAGGATGAAAGGCAAAGTCGACCTCGGCGGAATTTGAACTCACAACGTAACGGCAGACGAAATACCGCCAAGCATTTCGCCCGGCGCGCTAACGTTTCTGCCAGCTCGCCGCCTTGAAATGAAATCGAATAAAGGCAAGACAATTTTTGTTGCAGAAACAAAGGTTTCACGCTGTGTTGTAAATCCATCAGCAAGTGAAGAATATGTATTCGAACGAGTAGTTCTATATTTCCGATTAACTGGGAGAGAAATGCTTTCCAGTAAGTTTCGTAATGGTTGTCCTATAAGCATCAAACATGAAATTGATGTACGCACATTGTACAAACGGGATGGGGACAGAATACAAATATTTCTTATCACATATCTCTCTCACTTTTTCTTTCTTTTTGTTTTACGAAGAGAACACAGGAATACATTTAATATACCATTCGCATTCCTTTCTTCGCTGACGAATGTACAATGATTCACGAAACCTGTAGGTCCGAGGTGGAAAAGAAAATGCAATAATATATTAATAGTAAAAATAATACGCTAATATAACATGTATTTTGCATGTATATCATTCGTCTACTTTCTTTTACTTGTTTCAATTATTAGACTATGGCCATGCTGGGGCACCACCATGAAGAATTCCAGTCGAATGAATCGACCTCAGTACATTTTTGTATATTTTTATGTTTACATTTATCTTAAATTTTATTGTAATATGATCTACTAATACAAAGCACTTTGTGTGTATATTGAGAAATATTTGTATTAAGCTACCATAGCAGAATATTGGTTATGTATAAAACTGATTATATGATGTTTTCTATACATATATAGTGCTATACGTGCATATACAACGGGGTTGAATATATATTTATTAAACATAGAAAAGTGAACTTATTCACCATACATACATAAATATATACATACATACATACATACATACATACATAATACATACATACATACATACATAAATACATACATACATACATACATACATACATACATACATACATACAAGCATTCATACAAGCATACATACATACATACATACAAGCATTCATACAATACATACATACATACATACATACATACATACATACATACATACATACACACATACATAAATACATACATACATACATACATACATACATACATACAAGCATACATACATACATACATACATACATACATACATACATACATACATACATACGTACAAATATATATACATACATATTGTTGAAGGCACGAAATTGCGTTTGACCCTCTGGCTGATAACTGATGAGTATTTGGTGACCTGTGTCTGTTTCCCTGTTCGTTTGTGCGTTTGTGTGTGTTTGTTGTAGGGTGGGCGTGTGCGAGCGCATCCATGCACATGCTCGTACTATTACAGATATACACGCAAAACTATATATATATACTCACACACACACGTATATATATATATATATATATATATATAAACACATATACGTACATATATGTGTGTGTATGCGCGAGAAAAGAGAGATGGGGGAAGAAACAGAAATGTGATATCATTATACACGTTCAAGAACATAGTCTGCACAATTGATATCACAGACACACATGCACATATATGATATATATGAATGCATAAACACACACACGCGCGTGCGCGTGAGCACACACACACACGCACACACACACACATACACGCACATGAGCACACATACTCACATACACGGTTATTTAAGAAATTTGCATGTAGGCCCGAAGACAGAAATAAAAGAACAGATCACATCGCGCGAGTCAACCGCACAGCTGTCGTTTGCTATGTATGTATAAAATATAAACATTTTAGACAATATTTTTACCTTCTTAATCCCCTATCTATCTATCTATCTATCTATCTATCTATCTATCTACCTCTCTATCTCTCTATCTACCTATCTATCTATCTATCTATCTATCTATCTATCTATCTATCTATCTATCTATCTATCTATCTATCTACCTCTCTATCTCTCTATCTACCTATCTATCTATCTATCTATCTATCTATCTATCTATCTATCTATCTATCTATCTATCTATCTATCTATCTTTCTTTCTATCTATCTATTTATCTCTCTATCTTTCTATCTATCTATTTATCTCTCTCTCTCTATCTATTTCTTTGTGTGTCTCTTCTTTTTCTTCTTCATCTTCTTCTTCTTCTTCTTCTTCTTCTTCTTCTTCTTCTTCTTCTTCTTCTTCTTCTTCTCTGTCTAGCTCTCCGCGTATATGTATATGTGTGTGTGTGTGTGTACATACATCTACATTTTTATGTATGTATTCATTCACACATAGAGAGAGAAGGAGATAGATAGATTACTCCACACACATTCATTGATAAATACACACGAAAATGCAAAATGAATTGATTTCCTTCTTAAACCCTTTTATTCTGTCACTAGCACCATTATTGTCATTGAATGTTGTTGCATTGTTGGTCTTCGCCAATAATGTGTGTGGAAAACTGATGCAACATAGTGTCTACTAATAGCATTACACTGGGTCATTTCCTTACCCTGCAGACTTTTTAATTCTTTCACACCAACTTCGAAAACTCAAGATGGACTCTATTAATACCTTGGAAGACATCTGAATGGCTTATAACCACACGAATTAAAATCCCCTAATAAACATATGCAATTTGTAAAAGCCAAAGTGTTATCCAAGTCCCTTCCTCCATTACGACTATATCGTATTTAAGGTTATTTTAAAACTACATCCTCGTCTTTCTACGTTGCAGTTACAATATCGCTTTAAGTCATTTTAATTTACTAACATTTTAATCATTTGCTTAACTCAGAAGACTTGTACTTTTCTATCACCTCCTTAACCATTTGTTTAAGAATATCTGAGATCGCTTAAGTAGTTTTCATTGTAAAGAGATGGGATGAAGTTTTAGAGTTCTGAGTTCAAATTCCAGTCAATATTTAATCATCTAGGAGTTCACTGGGATAGAGATAAATAAGAGTAATAAGTTCTTTCTACTATAGTCACAAAGCCTGAATTTTGTGGGTAGGAGACTAGTCGATTACTTCGAACCCAGTGTTCGAAAGGTACTTACTTTATCGACCCTAAAAAGGTGAAATACCACTAAGCATTTCGCCCGGTGAGCTAACGATCCTGCCAGCTCACTGCCTTAATAATAATAATAATGATAATTATAATTATAATGATAATAATAATAATAATAATAATAATAATAATAATAATAATAATAATAAAATAATCTTGAGAAGCACATGGAACAAATAGGGATAACAAGGCTGCAATAAGGGTGGGGCACTTGCAGAAAACAGCACTGCTTGGAACCGCGCGAATACTCCGAAAAAACTGGTAGTGAACAGCTGACACCGTAGTACATCTCCGGCGTTAGAAGCTGTGCAAAGATAGTCAAATAATAATAATAATAATGATAATAATAATAATAATAATAATAATAATAATAATAATAATAGGCTCTCATGGCTTCTGATCTTAACTGATTGGAAATGTTATCATGTACATTGTTTTGTCTTGGTATAAAAGATGGGCTACAGCAAACATTTTGCTCACTACCACAGATTTGCTTGTCAGTTGTTTGACCATAACCAGTTGAGCATGTCCCTTAGTGGCTGACGATATGTGCATCTCTGATCACGAGCAGAAGTAGTGGGGGAGCATCATAGCCATGTGTTGAGAAGGATTCTTTGGGGTTTGAATAATTCACCTCTGGAAACATGGGTGTTTCGTTCAACGTCCTTAAACAACCCTTATTCAGGGACCTTTTGAGCAGGATGGGTTACTCGATCTGAAGAAAATTCTAACTGGGCTCCACCTGCAAGGTCATGTGCTGTTTATCTTGATATGAGATCACCATGTCGCGCACATATGGTTGTGATGCATGTGCCTGGTGTACCCTTATCAGACGGGTAGTCATGATGGGTATACTGGGCTTCGTATATTTTACCCCAGTGTCACTTTGATGGCATGCTCTGCTCGCTCACTCAATAATAATAATAATAATAATAATAATAATAATAATAATAATGATTATGATGATGATGATTTCAAATTTTGCCACAAACGCAGCAACTTTGTGGGAGAGGATGAGTCGATTACATCGATCCCAGTGTTCAACTGGTACTTATTTTATCGATCCTGAAAGGATGAAAGATAAAGTCAACCTCGGCGGAATTTGAACTCAGAACTGGGTGAAATACCACAAAGCATTTCTGGCGATATCGCGAAAGTCTGTGATATGCTTGCACAGAGAGAATATAAAAGCGTCACGATGAAGTGTGCTCAAACTTCCGCCGGTCTTTATGCAAAAGGTGGGTTCGAAACACTAAGAAATGGTATCAGCAAAAACCCGAAGGGTCCTTGATAATCTGGCTGTGAAACTCTTGTGAGAATTAGAGATTGAGTTCTTCAACAGATAAGTCCGGACATAATTTTGGTGGCGAAAAGTACTGTAAGGAAGTGTTTGTTGATTATAGCTTGCCCGGAGTCTTGGGGTCAATTTGCTCGACTAAAGGCAGTGCTCCAGCATGGCCACAGTCAAATGACTGAAACAAGTAAAAGTAAAAGAGTATGTTCATATACACTTACAAAAAAAAAAATGTGGAAAGTCTTTCCCCCGCGGCAACGATTTCAAAAGAAAAAAAAAACCCTTATAGGCAGTGTGTGTGAAAGATTATGAACGACATAACTGAAGAGCAGGACACATGTTTCTGCGTCGTTATTTCTCATCAGCTCAGCTGACATATATACGAATCTGTACATGCGCTACCTCCAAATATTGCCCTTTTACACACATTCATGCAAAAATTCCCTGTTGATGTTGAAATTTCAATGAAGGAGCCTTAGATCTAGGTTAGAATTCGGCTCTTTCTCTATTGGTAAGAGAACTTGAAATAAAACTGAATAATGATATACATACATACACACATACACACACAGACACGCGCGCGCACACACACTGTTATATTTCAGGATGGTAATTTTTTTTGACGAATAAACGCACATACTATATATTCGTTCTTCACTATTCAAGAGAAGATACGTGAGACAGACTTGCTGAAGAGACCACAAGATGTGTGACGAAAGATTTCCAGACAAAGGATATAAAATAAGAACAATAATAAATCTGAAATGAAGAATGAATAAACAGTGCGTGTGATTATTTGGCAAAAGAAATTATCGTCCCGAAATATAATATTATCTGTTTCAACACACGATTTCACATCAGGAATCATGAAAAAAATCATAAAGGTGTGTGTGTGTGTATATACACATATATAAATACACATACATACATACATACATACATACATACATACATACATACATACATACATACATACATATATATATCTATATATATATATATGTATATAGATAGATTATGAGAGGTAATAGTGTCAAGAAGACCCAAAGGTATCAGGTAATGGTGAGTAAGTGCTATAGACAGACTATAGTTAAGTTCAAGGTTCGATGATTATGCGAATGAGGAGTCGAACGTCGGTCATATATCAGCATGCGTATATATAAGAAATAAACAGAATGAGATAAAAATCCAAGGCTGTGAAAGATTTCAGGACATTTATAAAGAGACGGTCTTACAGCTGTTTCCGGGATATTTTACATATCCCTTCATCGGAGACGGTGTGAGAAAATGGTTAAGCAATAGTTATTCTAGAGAAGATATGAAATAGAAAGTGAAGTGGAGGAATGAAAACAGACGTGAGATATGCTGGGATATTGTAAAAATACACAATAATAACAGGACATTAACAAGGAGGGAAAAATACGTAAACATCTAACGAAAGTCAAGTACGGGACAAAATACCCTAAGAAGTCTAACTCCTCCTTAGTTGTCGCCTGTTTATTACTCCCTATTTCGAGCTTTCAACGGCATGATAGGAAAACTTCATAAAACAGCAGCATCCAGAAATTTTCAAAATATAAAATTTGTGGAGAGTTAGGACTTCGAACGAATAAACAGCAACAGAGTGGACGTACAGAGTAAACAATCGACGAAGACAAACATTAAGTGCCGTTAGGTGAGAGAAATGGCCTGTAATCACGTGTGAGAAAACAGGCAGAGGGGAAGGGGGACAAGAGAGCGGACGAGGGGAAAGAAATAAAGTGAGTGAGGAGAAGGGAGAAAGAACGAAAGATAGTAAGGAATGGAAGAAAGACAGGGGACAGCAAAGAACGACGAGGAGAAACGGAAAATAAAAAGGATTATAGAGGGATAGAGAGAAAGAAAGAAGACAGAGTGTGGAGTCGCAGATATTATAAATAAATGTAAGAACTTACTGTGGACAAAGCTGCGTGGCGTTCGATTATAAATAAATAAAAGATAGCATTAAGTAATACACACATATACATACAAATATATATACATACATACATAAATAGATGAGTGTATTTTTCCTTCTTTCTACAGGCTACTTCTGACGTTATATCATATAACCTTTTTTCAAACAATATTAATAGCGTTCAGTAAGCCACAATATATATCCATCATTTTCTGTTAAAACGTCTTATTGAAGAGTTTCATTTCTTCACTTCCCTGAAGAGAAGATTACATTGGTTAACACCATTTTATTCCTTTGGAATAATATCAGTGAAATCTTCGAAACATGTGTCGGAAGTAAAAGTATTTGAATTATACCTGCGTTAAACTCCATTTATTTATTTATACATACACACACACACATACACACATATATATATTACGGATGTCTTTCAGATTTTGTCTACCTAATACATTCACAAGACATTGGTCGGCCTAGAACGTGCGCAAGCAAACTTCTTACCACACAGCAACTTCTGCGCCTTAAAAATTCATGTATGTATCAGCACAAGAAAGATACTTCAGTAGCTGTTTTATAAAATGACTATAAATTACAGAATATAAATTTACTTCAACCTACCCCTACCATTCTACCGTTCTGCCATTACGTTATGCTTTTTCACTCTGATTATTTTTAAACAATAAACATCTATTCCAGAATTCTAATCTTGAATGCAACTAATATTTCTTATGTTATTTTCTGAATTGTTCATTTTATAAGTCCTCGAAGTTCAAGATGGCAAAAATTAAGGTCACAGACTAATATAAAAGAATAAACTAATTATAGAATAGAAAAATTAAATGGAAAAAATTTAATTCTTTAGAGCATATTCAAGCTCAATTTTTCTTGTGATAAACACTGCTTGAAGAGTCGAACAAATAATGAAGGCGCCGGAAAAGAAATTAATTTTACAAACTAGAAAACCAATATAATTGTTTACGGCTTTTAGACTCATGGATTTTAGGACCAATGTTGACAGACAATATAGAACCTGTTTGAACTCAAAACACGAAAAGTCTAGACCGCCTTGGCTTGCGGCATTTTTATCGATTCGAAACGGATGTAAAGCAAAGTTTATCTCGGTAGGATTTGAATTTAGAATGCAGAGGCTTGGAACAAATACTGCAACAACTATGCCAGTTCGCCACCTCTGCAAATCCAACACCTGTAGCCGTATATAGTTGAATAATACCGATTTCGTATAAAAAATGGCAACCCCTTTGGGAAGGAGATTACCAGTATGTAGTTTTCCTTGTATTTCTTTTAAAAGTCAACTCTAGTTTGTATTTTTTTTACAGTTAACGAAACAACATTTATGTAATGTTATTGTAAGAAATGAATTTTCATCGGTTAATATGTAGTTTTAAGTACAATTCACACAAAGTTGGAACGGGATGTAGGAAATGGATGAAAAGGGTTTCGAATTTACAAACTAGTGGAGTGCAGAAGAAAAAAAAAACATTTGTTTGTCTGGGATCATTTTAGGTCACATGTAGTGAAGAGTATTGTTGATAATAATATACAACCACAAAACATTGGTGGATTGACAAATGTTATGTACCCACTGGATGTTGCAACCATTGGATATAAGTATTAATGAGCTATTTAAGAATATAATGAATACGCGGAGGAAATACGGCCGTGTGGACAGGGGAAAAATACACTCGAAAATGGGCAGTATGCGGGCCGCAGTTTGTGAATGAATCGTTAATAGTCAAATCATTTAAGAAACATAAATTTATTCTAGAAATTTTGTATGGTTTGGAAAGCAAAGAAGAGGAAATATCTGAGATGATTATATTGATAGTGGTTGTGGTAGCAGCGACGGCGGTGGTGGTAGCTGTGGCGACGGTGGTGGCGGTGATGATGATGATGATAATGATAGTGATGATGACGATGTCGATGATGTTGATGATGATAAGGAAGAAGAAGAAGAAAGAAGAAGGAAAACATGATGATGAAGAAGAAGGAGGAGGAGGAGGAGGAGGAGAAGAAGAAGGAAAACATGATGATGAAGAAGAAGGAGGAGGAGGAGGAGAAGAAGAAGAAGAAGGAAAACATGATGATGAAGAAGAAGGAGGAGGAGGAGGAGGAGAAGAAGAAGAAGGAAAACATGATGATGAAGAAGAAGAAGGAGGAGGAGGAGGAGGAGAAGAAGAAGAAGAGAAGGAAAACATGATGATGAAGAAGAAGGAGGAGGAGGAGGAGGAGGAGGAGGAGAAGAAGAAGAAGAAGGAAAACATGATGATGAAGAAGAAGGAGGAGGAGAGGAGGAGGAGGAGGAGAAGGAGGAGGAGAAGAAGAAGAAGAAGAAGAAAGAAGAAGAAGAAGAAGGAGTTGCAGATGATGCGCAGTCTATAATTACAGGCAGTGGTGATGATGAAAGCCCGTATGATGACATGATTCACTCCGATGAAGGGTTATTCAGTGCTGAATATGATGAACAGTGTGGGTTTCTGTCGTGATTTTATTGAAATTTTGTGTTTGAAACGTTTAAGATTCACAATGTAATTGTTAACTTTAAACCATAAACAATTCTATTCATTTCATTTGTATAAAGCTTACAAATTCATATTCAATTACCATATATATTGTTTTTGCTTTAATATATAAATATACATATATACATACATACATATATATATATATAATATATATATATATATATATATATATATATATATATATATATATATATTAATAAATAAAACATATGCATATATATAAACATATATGTACGTACCTACCTCTACATGTACATATACACGCATATATGAGTACAGGACACCAAAAAGACGTCGAACACAATGAGAAACGAAAACATAGACACAAACCCAAGGAACTGGACATTTTTTTAAACAACAAAAAAATAGAGTACAGACAATTAACACAAAGAAAAAACCCCCTTCTTAGTAGTCGTATGGTTTAATCTACTCTACGTTTCGAAGGTGAAAGCGAGACGTATCTTCGACAAGAAACTTTCCTTCCTACGAAAAGCAAATCAATTAAAATTTTGAGATCTCTTCGCAGAGGGGTAAAAATTGGTAACAAAAACAGGACAGTAACGACAGTACAAATTATAAACAGTAAAAGACAGGACAAGGAAAAACAAGATAAGAAGGGCTGTTAACGCCGAACGAAAAAAAGTATTACGAACGCGGATTTTTTTGTGAACGACGAACGGAGCAAAAAGAATTGCCGTCCACACCTCGAGAGGGTTAGGCTAGAAAGACAGTAGCGGAAGTCTCGTCGCGGGTCAACGACGGGAGGGGGGAGGAGGAGCAAGAGAAAGGGAGAGAAGAAGGGGAATGGTTGTGAGGAAACCATGAAGAATGAGAGAGGGGGGAGAGAGAGTGAAGAATGAGAGAGAGGGAGAGACAAGTTAAGTAGAGGAAAAGGAAATCAAAGAATGAAGGCTGAGAAAGGGATACATACATACATACATACATAAATACATACATACATACATATATCAATTTACTTCAACCTACGCCTTTAATATAAATTTACTTTATTATATATATATATATATATATATATATTCTTTCTGCGTTCCTTTCTGTGGAAAGAGTGTAGGCTGGAAACGTTAAAGACTTTTTCACTCCCCGCGTTATACTAGTACATGTGTTTATTGTCAACACACACCTGTCTTCGTCTTTTGTTTTTTTTTTGTGAATTCTCCCTATATATATATATATATATATATATATATATAATATATATATATATATATATATATAGCTGTGAGATTTCGATGAAATCAGTTAATCAAGTATGAGGGATTCAAATGAAGCAGCAAGTTTAATGTTCATAAGAGCTAGACGGGGTCATACTTACTTAGACTGATTTGTAATTTGGTACGAATAAGGGATAGTAATGCATAATTTGGTATAATTATCATAATCTATTGTTTTCCTACCGTTATTCATTTAAATTATTTACTTCTGTTAAGGTATTTTGAATCGTGAACTTCAGCCCTTCAAAAATGGTATTCGTGTAATAGTCAATTTTTGAAAAATTTTGCCTTAAAATCTTGTCTGAAAAATTCAACTTTTACCGCGTGTATAAATAATATGTATATATATATTTGAAAGAAAGGTAAAAACAATGCTAAATTGTTAACCAATTTTCATTAAAAGTTCTGTTATGAATATGACATCCCCTGAAAGAATAAAAGGTAAGATAATAGAGCGGGGCCAGAAGTTGATAATGATAAAGTTAAAACTTGAATTTACAGACTCACTAAGACATACAAACCTATTTCCGCCTTCTCTAAACATTTTTGGCTTCTCGTCTACATAGGAAACCAATAATGATTCACTATGCCATACTATAGATATGATTATTTATTTTTTTCTCTCTTTCAGATTGTGCATGGTGCATAGAAATTAATTCTTCAAAAAAAAAAAAAAAAAATCATGAAATTCATAGCTATATTTTAAGTAGAATTCTCTTGTTTTCTACATCTATAGCTGAAGGTTACGCGCACGTACATATACACGCTGCCGTTATCCGTATTCTTTCGTGTGTGAGTGTGTGTGTGTGTGCGTGTGAGGCAAAGAGAGAGAGAGCAAGTGTGTGTGTATGTGTATAAGTATTCCATTTGTTTCCCAAAACCTCTTTTTACTCTCTCTCTTCTCCATGCACTATCTTCCATATTTTTTTCTGTCTCTTTCCTTAATTTCGTATTTTACTTCTCCAAAACTTTTTCCTCCCTTAGGAATCTTTATATTTCTTCCCAAGATATTTTAAATGAAATACTATTGAAATCGAATAAGTATTCGAAACTCGCTTTTTTTCTTCTTATTTTTGTAGTGTTTCTGGTTACATAAAGGCTTCATAACTGTTAAGAAAAGTTAAGTTAAGCAAATATTAGAAGAATTTAATTTAAATGTTCAACGTTCTGATGAAATCAATCAAAAATATCAACTTTGGTTGCAACTAAATAAGGCAAACTTGTTAATATACTTAGCAAAATATATTGGTTTCAAATTCTGGCACAAGGCCAGCAATTTCAAGGGAGGGGGTAAGTCGATTACATCGACCCCAGTGCTCAACTATTATATATGTATGTGTGTGTATATGTTTGTGCGTCTGTGTTTGACAGCCGATGCTGGTGTGCTTACGTCCCCGTAACTTAGCGGTTCGGCATAACTTAGCGGTTCGGCGTAACTTAGCGGTTCGGTTTTATCAATTCCGAAAGAGTGAAAGGCAATGTCGACCTCTGTGGAATTTGAATTCAGAACGTAAAGGCGGACGAGATGTCGCTAAGCGTTTCTTCCGGCGTGTTCACGATTCTGCCAGCTCGCCGCCTTACTTAAAGAAATATATTGATTTCTAACACTGGCAGCTCACAGGTTTTTTTTTTTCTTTTTGAGTCGTAGGGGCGCCGTATACTGGATATCTTGGGGAATTTGAACCTGGCATTGTCCCTCTTTACCATATCTGAACACTGCCAATTTCCTTCAGAAAGAAAGAGAAGAATCTACCCATCACTATTTATCGACCTCGAAAGGCAAAGCAAATCTAGGCAGGATTTTAATAAAGAGTAGAAGCCAAAACGAATACAAGGTATTTGAACAAACCACCCAGGTTATAATCGTCACCGTATTTGACAGCTATCTAGCATTAGATAATTAGTATAGAGGAAAAAACAAACAAACAATGCGCCATTACTGTATTGTTTTTCAGTTACATGATGACCCGGAATTGTTTTCATTTTGAAGTTTGAAATGCAAACGATTACCATGTGTATTCCAAATTGGAGCCTCATCTATAAGTATTCTGAAATATTCTTTTCTACTCTACGCACAAAGTCCGAGCCAGTCGATTAGATAGACCCCAGTACGCAACTGGTACTTAATTTATCGCCGCCGAAAAGATGAAAGGCAAAATCGATCTCGGCGGAATTTGAACTCAGAACGTAGCGGCAGACGAAATACCTATTTCTTTACTACCCACAAGGGGCTAAGCACAGAGAGGACAAACAAGGACAGACAAACGGATGAAGTAGTTTATATCGACGCCAGAGCGTAACTGGTACGTAATTTATCGACCCTGAAAGGATGAAAGGCAAAGTCGACCTCGGCGGAATTTGAACTCAGAATGTAGCGGCAGACGAAATACGGCTACCCATTTCGCTAAGCATTTCGCCCAGCGTGCTAACGTTTCTGCTAGCTCGCCGTCTTAAGTATTCTGAAATATTGAACGTACTTACAAGCATGGAATATTTTTCAGATGATTTTATAATTTAGTTCAGTGTTTCTCAACTATTTTATATCTATGGGCCCCTTTGGTTCCTATTTTATCTGGATGGACCTTACCAGTCATTCGGTGTTTTAAAAAATCCTATTATATTTTTATTATTAAACTAGCAGTATCGCCCGGCGTTGCTCGGGTTTGTAAGGGAAATAACTATATAAGCATTTTTAGAGAGTTATAGCCAAAAAATAGCAAGAAAATGCATTAAAAATGGAAAAAAAATTATGGTAAATTTTTTTTAAATCGTTGACTCATCGTAGACATTTTTAGAGAGTTACTTCCCTTATATAATAGCGAAAAAATGCATTAAAATGGAAAAAAATGATGGTAAATTATTTTTAAAATCGTAGACTCATCGTAGACGCGCGCTAATACCAAGAAGGGCTCGATATGAATCACGACTATAAGATACCCGGTTTTGGTTAAATTGCACTGCAAAATGTGGGAGTAGTTAGGAATCTAAATCGTAGGAGACAGACACACAACTTGTCTTTTATATATAAAGATAACATTGGGAATTATATTTAAAAATTTGTTAAAATATTTTGTGTTTTGTATCAGTATAAGCAATTTATTTTTCATAAATTTTAACAAAAACATTTATATGGACCGCCAAGAGCCATATCGATCCCCGTTGAGGGCCACTAATTTAAGTTTGTTGATGTATGGGTCGCGTTTGTGATGGAATTAAATATTATCGTGAGCAAGACTTAAATTGCATCAGGTAGTGAGGCCCCAGCTCAGAAGTCCAGGTGTTTAGAGGAGTGTGGAATTACCCTTTAGTTACCACTGCTCCTAATTCTCTTCTGGTTCAGAGAGGTTGTACCTGTCGAAGGCGTCAGTTATGGGTCAACTATTCATTTTATACATCTCGGAAGCATGAATGCTGAGTAGACACAAGCAGGATTTTAACTCAAAACCTAAAAACCCATAACTATATACCACAATTCATTTTGTCCAATTCTCTGTCATGCTTGCCAGCCATCTCACCATTTTCACATATAACTTTAAGAAAGAGAAGATGGAGAAAGTTCTTATTAGATATTTTAAAAGATCGCGGCTGTCACAGCAACGTATTTTAACAAATATATAATTATTATAGTCAACAGTTACAAATATCTTCTCTAAATTCAACGAACACCGCTCAAGCATATTGCCTACAGTCAAGAGCACAAGAAATATTTGTAGGAATTTTAATTAGCACCTGCTCTATTGAAGATAAAATAGGAAATTCATAGGAAATCGCGAACAATAAATGGCATCAGAAAATGGTTTAACGCTTCAAAAATATTTTTATGTTGTTATAATTTACAATGACTAAGGCGTTTGATCTGTGACCATAAAATTTATATAGATAATTTTATAATAAAAAAAAGAAGTTATATATATATGAAATTTTATGAAAAAAGTATTATCATTAGAGGACAAGAATCCGGTTACAGACGTTAGGTATGTAATGTATGTATGCATGCATGTATGTATGTATGCATGCATGCTTACGGGCACATGTATGAATGAATGGATGGATTGATATGCGTATGTTTTTGCGTGAGCGCACGTGTGTTTATAACTTGGCAATTTGATATGATTAGGGGACTATTTAAAGTTGTTATACATTTACGCACGCACAAATACATACATACTTACATATATAGAGATGCGTATACATATATACATACATGCATACATATACAGAGATGTGTATACATATATACATACATGCATACATATACAGAGATGTGTATACATATATACATACATGCATACATATACATATATATATACATATATACATACATATATATACATATATACATACATATATATATACATACCTATATATACATACATATACATACATACATACATACATACATACATACATACATACATACATACATATATATATATATATATATATATGTTGTTATGTATCGTATGTTTGTGGGTGGCTTGTGATAACAGGATATTGAATCAGAGTACCTGTGTACCAAAAATTATCTATTTTCAATAAGGAAAACTGCCCAACGTATTAACGTGTATATATAA
>NC_042999.1:110245359-110267859 GCF_006345805.1 Octopus sinensis
TGTATGTAGATTTGTGTGTCTATATCATAAATTTATATATATATATTATATATATATATATATATATATTATACATACATACATATACATCTATTTATCTATATATACATACATATACGTATGTATGTGTACATGTGTGTACTTGTGTATATAGGTAAGTTTGTAGGTATATATCATTATATATATATATTATAAATAATATATATATTATATATATAATATAATTATATATTATATATAATATATATATATATGTATATATATATATATAATAATATATATATAATATATATATGTATGTATATATGTATATGTATATGTGTATCGACAACGGTAGTAGTAGCTCAGTAAACAGTAGTAGTAGTAGTAGTAGTCTTAGTAGTAGTAGTAGTAGTAGCAGTGGTGATGCGTTTTACGATGGCACGGCTGTGGGTTTCGGTTGTGGAGTTTTGGGGATGACGATTAATACGCATATTTCATATTTATCTGAAGCTCAGTGAGAGGGCGGGTGCCTTTCATATATGCCAGGGAAGATAAATACATACGCGTGTATGCATGTGAGAGAGAGAGAGAGAGAGAGAGAGAGAGAGAGAGAGAGGAGAGAGAGAGAGAGAGAGAGGAGAGATTAGAGAGAGAGAGAGAGAGGTGAGAGAGAAAGAGAGAGAGAGAGAAAGAGAGAGAGAGAGAAAGGGAAGTTGTGTGTGTGTGTGTCTGTGTTTGTGTATAATTGTATGCATGTGTTTGTTGGCATCTGATTATGTGTATTTTATCTTAATAATTTTAATTCTTTGAATTCTTCCTATAAGGAAGTGGTTGGTCTCCTACAAAGAAACAAAGCTTTGTCGCTGGAATTTGGATGATGACAACGGTAAAGGGTTATATGTTGAATTTTTAGAAAAATATGTTATATACATGTGTGTGTGTGTGTGTGTATGTGAGGAAAGAAACACACTCAGACACACGCATGCACGCATACACATGCAGACGCACGTAAAAACCTAGATAGATAATTAGATAAAATAAGTTGGATAGATTCAAACATACATGCATGCGTATCTGAATAAATACATATTTATTCCTGTACACACACGAAGACAATCCGTTTTTGATGTTGTACATTTGCGTGTTTGATACGTGTGTGTGTGTGTGTTTTATTCGAATAAATATTTTGTATTTATTCAGAAAACGCACATTTCGTACAAAGCCATTTGCAAGAAGACTCAATAAAACTGAAAACAATCAGATATGAGAGACAGTATAGGTTCGTTTAACAAAAAGTAAGGCGCAATTGAAAATAATATGAAGTTGCATATTAAAATACTTACACACACACACACACTCAGAGAATATATTATTTAATCTCTAGACACATTGTTTCTGCAAGTCTGATATTGACAAAAATCTGAGATCTTATGAAACCCCTGTTAGCTGACTACAAAGTCGACCTTAACAGTTTGTTGGTGGCTATTATATAGGGTAGTGTTGTTGCATAATGAGGAGTTTTACTGCACTTTTGACTTTGAGAAAACAAAATTTATAAACGTTTATTACCTTTCAAAACTATATCAACCGAAGTAAATGACCTGTAAATGCATTAAAAACATTATAACATTGTCTGATCACCAGATCACTATTTCAGAAAATTATCGCCGTTCTCTTTGAGCATATAAAAGGTAAAATTGGCGGGGGGAAAATTAGTAAGCCAAGATAAGCTAAATTTGCCTCTTCAGTTCTCCAAAATCACATTTGAAAACAGACTCATACACATTAATATCCATCCTTAGAAATCAGAAAGACCAGAAACGCTACAAAAATATAAATACCTAGGGCAACAAAAAAAAAAAAAAGACGGTGATGGAAAAATGGCACATGATATGAAATTAAAGAAACTCGATTAAATAAACTAAAACTTAACGTGAAATAGCTATAGCTTCCTCACGATCTGCCATAGTGGCTCTCTTTCTGATATATTTACACACCACGCAGTTAAAGAGAAAAAAATTAATGAAATCAATCATATTTTGAAAATTGAAAATGATCAATGTGGGAAAAATTGACTTGGCATCCAATAGAGAAAAGAATATTGATTGGTAAACAGGTATACAACACGTCGTTCGACTTGGAAATCGAACCCACGATCCAGCTATCACGTGTATTACGAGGTGGTATCAAAACGCTCCTGGACTAGTCCTGTAGCGCGCCAACAGATGGCAACACACGGTTGCGTGTACAGCAAGAGCTAGCAGCGACCTTCACGAAGCAGTGTGCCGAGTGACATTTCTGTGTTTACTTCGCGTGTTGTAAAATTTGCGTTTTTGTGATCACGTGTATGCTGTAGTCAGCGATTTTTGTTATGGACAGATGCTGGAACAAAGAGCCAATGTGAAGTTTTGCGTTAAAATTGGGAAGTCTGCTAGAGCGACATTGAGCATGCTTCGACAAGCTTACGGTGGTGAGGCAATGAGTGAGTCATACGCAATGTTTCGAGTGGCACGGGTGCACGACAGAGCTGCAGATAACTTAAGAACATGCTGGTCGTTTTTTTCTTTTTCGACATCTGCGGTACTGTGCATCGAGAATTCTTCCCCAGGACCAGACCGTCAGTCGAGAGTTCTACAGCAACGTTTTGACGCGTTTGATGGAGGACATTCGATGAAAAACGACCGGATCTGTGGAGTGTGAAGTATTGGATTCTTCAAGACGACAATGCACCCTGTCAACGAGCTCTCCCAACTCATGAGTTTCTCACCAAAAAAAACAAAAACAAAAAAAAACAAAAATCATGGTATCACTTTCGCACCCACTCTATTCACCAGATTTAGCACCTGCGGACTTCCATCTCTTCCCCCAAGATGAAAATGCAACTGTAAGGTCACCGGTTTGACACCGTGGTCAAGATCAAGAGCAAATCGCAGAAAACGGAAAACGGCTTCCAGGCCAGATTCCAAAAGTGGCAGAAAAGCCGGGACCGGTGTATTGGTGCGCAAGGTGACTATTTCGAAGGAGACAATATTAAAACCTAGGTAAAAATTTATTTTTTATTAAACATAACTAGTCCGGGAACTTTTTGATATCACCTCGTACATCCTAAGAACAAGTCCACGCGCCGTCAAGAATATTGTACATTTACTTAAATATGTGACTCAACTCATAGCTGTTTAAAAAGTTTTATGGGCCCGTGTGCAAAGCAATGCATTGGAGACCCTACGTATATTTACAGGAAGCAAGCTTCATCATACTTACGTAAAGCATTAGTCCCCCAAACCTTGTGGGCACCAGGACAAGTGTCTTGTTGTACCCGTGTCTTAAGACGTTCTGGGTCGACTTTATTTTCACGAATCTTTTCCTATAAGACATATTTATATAACTTTGTGTACGCACATACATACGCGTATAGGCATAAACACACACACGTATACAAGCACACACATACACACACAAATACACACATTTATACTTATATGAATTAGCGAATGTTTGTATTTACAAACAGCGAAAGTACTCAATACATAATATAGAGTTGGGAGCTGAAGCTTGTATATAGTCTGAAATAACGGGATAGTCACGGTTGAAATACTTTTGATCATAAGACCCTACGTTGAACTGGTTCTAACCAACAATTAAATTCCGGTAACGTGAAGGCGCGGGCATACCTGTGTGGTTAAGAAGTTCTCTTTGTAACCATATGGTTACTGGTTCAGTCCCACAACGCAGCAATTTCTTCTATAGCCCCGGGCCAGCCATACCTTTTGAGCTGTCTTGGTAAATGAAAACTGTGTGGAAGCCCTTCGTAATTATGTGTATGTGTGTGAGTGTGTGTGTATGTAAAGGCGCTTGGCTTCGTGGTTAGGGCATTCGGCTCACAATCGTAAGGTTGTGAGATCGATTCTTGGCGGCGCGTTGTGCCCTTAAGCAAGGCACTTTATTTCACATTGCTCAAGTCCACTCAGCTGCCATAAACGAGTAGGGGCCTGCATTTCAAAGAATCAGCCTTGTCACATTCTGTGTCACGCTGAACCCCTCCCCCTGATAACTAAGTTAGGGGTACGAGTGCCTGTGGAGTGCTCGGTGAATTTCACGAGCAAGCTGTTCCATAGATCAGGTCATTTGGAACCATTGTCATCGTAACCGACGGAGTGCCAAGTAGTTATGTATGTATGTATGTAGTATGTATGTATGTATGTATGTATGTATGTATGTATGTATGTATGTATCCTTGTGTTTGTCTCATCACCACTTGATAACTGGTGTCGGTTTTGTTTACATCCTCCCTGCTTAGCGGTTCGGCGAAAGAATCCGTTAGAAAAAGTACCAAACTTAAAAAGAGAAAAAAAAAAGTTCTGGGGTCAATTTGTTCGTCTAAAACTCTTTAAGTCGGAGTCCCAGCATAACCACAGTCCAATGACTGAAACAAGAAAATGACAAAGAGTTGTAGCCTATGTTATCTTCATAGAATGTGTAAATGTATAGCTATTTGTCAAACAGCAAAAAAAAAAAAAATAATAAATAATATAATAATAATAATAATAATCAATAAAATTCTCCGGGGAGTCAACTTGTTTCTTTATTTCTCATTACTTACGACAAAGCGATCTGCACATTGTATAAGTTCTTTATGGTTTTGCAGTGGCTGAAGTGGTTAAAGTTTTCTCGTGCGTATCAGAATTAATTTCAAGTCATTGCACAGCCGGGAGTCCTTTGAAATAAATTAAAGGGTGAAAAAAAAAAGGAAAAGAAAAAAAACCCCGCTTCTTCTCGGTTTAACGTTAGTTGAAAGGCTTAATGCTAGATGCTATAGTCAGATTGTTTCGGTCGCTTGTAAGAGTTCTCCTATCCTTGGGAACGGTTAATATATATAGCGCATGATACCAAAACAGTTCTTGTTATTCGACCGCGTAGATAATTCTATTACTTACATACTTGCGCATATACATACATAACACATCTATCTATCTATCTATCTATCTATCTATCTATCTATCTATCTATCTATCTATCTATCTATCTATCTATAATTGAAAAAACAAGTTTCTTATGATGTGTGTCGAATATAGATGCGGCTGTAAATAATAGCTAATGAATACATTGGGTTAAGAACCATCTTAAGTGGAGCAAAGACGGAAAGATAGCTGAGGACTCGAACCAAGAAACTATTTAAATCGGAGAGTTGTGATACCATTGGATGAAAGGGCAACTTTGCGTCTTTTTTTCGTTCGAGGGATTTTTTTCTCATCCCGAACCATCGTAAATCACACATAAGCACACACACACACTTATGCACACATACACTAGCATATACACACACAATACAGACACAGGGGGGAATCAGAAATACTGACTGAAATAATTTTTTTGAAATTAGAAAGCCTTCACTATGAGGATCTTTCCATTTTGAACGGCAGTTTTCAACACAATTTCTAGTTAACTAAACACTTTTAAACTTCGTATACTGGTAGAATGTGTCAAAATAAAACATTTTTTTCTCTTTGCTTTCTTGAGAAAATTGTAATTTGTAAGTTTAACGTAGTTTAATTTTTCGAATTTTAACCAATCCTATGGCCTCTATTGAGCTAAAATCATTTGCTGCGTCTAAAACAGACAACATCCTGTCACTAACCCTAACCCTAACCCTAGCCCTACATTTTAGCCTCTAACCCTAACTCTAGTGACAGGATGTTGTCTCAGTTTTAGACGCAGCAAATGATTTTAGCTCAATAGTGGCCATAGGATTGGTTAAAATTCGAAAAATTAAACTACGATAAACTTATAAATTACAATTTTCTCAAGAAAACCAAGAGAAAAAAATGTTTTATTTTGACACATTCTACCAGCATACGAAGTTTATAAGTGTTTAGTTAACTAGAAATTATGCTAAAAAACTGCCGTTCAAAAGGAAAAGATCCTGCTATGATAATGAATTTTGAGGAGCAATCAACAAATCGTGAAACAGTGAATTAACAGACGCCCACTTTATTTTCTGCAACATCAAAAGTAGAGAAGAAATGTTTACATTTTTATAAAATTCATCACAACTAAGGTTTTCTTACATCAAGGCGCAGGAGTGGCCGTGTGAAGTAGCTTGCTTACCATCTACATGATTCCGGGTTCGGTCCCACTGCGTGGCACCTTGGACAAGTGTCTTCTACTATAACCTCCGGCCAACGAAAGCCTTGTGAGTGGATTTGGTAGATGTAAACTGAAAGAAGCCCGTCGTATATATATGTGAGTGTGTGTGTGTGTGTGTGTTTGTCCCCCCAGCATCGCTTGACAACCGATGCTGGTGTGTTTACGTCCCTGTAACTTAGCGGTTCGGCAAAAATGACCGATAGAATAAGTACTAGGCTTACAAAGAATAAACCTTGTGGTCGATTTGCTCGATTAAAGACGGTGCTCCAACATGACCGCACTCAAACTACAAACAAATAATAGAATATATATATGTATATATATATAAATTTATATTAATGTATGCGTATGTATGTGTCTGTGCGTGTATGAGTGGATATATATGTAACGGATAAAGATTATTTTTGTAACGGTTGAAATTGTTTTGTAACGGCAAGTTGTAGGATATGAAAGATGATCAATGTATGAAGTTTTAAGAAAGTATTTATTTATCGTTACGTTGAAAATACTTTGCCTCGTCGGGCAGGTTATACAATCCGAGAGCAAACGAAAGAAAGTTAGATGTAGTAGAATTTTTCTTTGTATAGTTTTGCGTACACGTTGTTAGTAGTAATCCACAGATAGCGATAGAATGATGTTGTAAGAGAACAGAATTAAGTTAGAGAAAGTTGTAGGGTCGTGGGACGTTGTCTCACAGTTGCTGACAGTAAATTTCATTACTCTGTCTGGCTATTGTCTTTGGTAGCTGCCTTGCTTATGGTCATGATTCTAGCAGTCCGTTCCTAATTGACTGAGTTGTCACGAGCCGACGCACTCAGTTATCACCAAGTGACTATGGTTTTTGCTTGAGGGTTCTTGCTTTTATAACTATCCAGAAGGATAGAAATAACGTTGAGAAGAATGGGCTTCGTTGGTGGTACTATGATATCTCTATTCTAGCTTTTAGTGAAGTAGAAGAGGTTATAAGGGTCAAGTGGTGAAGACAATATTTCGGCCTAGCTAAAGGCATCTGGCATATGTAAAACTGCTGTCACTGAAAAAATTAATTGTTCTACCGTGAGAAAAGTTCTGTTGAACTGTTACTTGAATTTTGGTTATGGTGGATCGAATTCACTTCATGCTTGCAAGATTCACTACACACACACACACACACACACACACCACACACACACACACACATAAATACAAAATGGGATAAGAACGCAAAACATCCAGACAGGTAGGTGATACAAGAAAAGGACAACAAAACATCCAGATAGACGATACAAAAAAGAGTCAGTCGAGTTCCAGATTATCTTTGCAATTTCGGCTAGTTATATATATATATATTATATATATATATATATATATATATATATATATACGCATATATACTCATACATACGGACACATGCTTGCATGTTTACACATCTGCATGTATGTGTGATCAAATACTTGAATATGCACCAATTTTAACCTGGAAGACAAATCCAAATTCATCTACATAGAGGAGAAAAGCGAAAGCTCAATGCGCGCATATAACGTAAATGTAGCTCGCAACCCCTTACCAACTTGATATGTTTTTGTAGATAAAATCATGAAGGCGCTTGGCGTAGTTGTCAGGGTGTTGCACTTATGATTACTAAATCGTGGTTTCAATTCTCGGACCGGACTGTCTGTTGTGTTCTTGAACAAAACGCTTCATTTCAAGTTGCTCTGCGATCTCTTCGACAGCTGACATGTGGTACATCGCGCACTTGTTTAGGCAACATCGATTTGATAGAGAAAGTTATCTTATGTACAGCACAAACATTTGATTACTATTAACAAAACATCTGCGTGAGTTGTTCGGCATGTAATAGCCGAACCCTCATCAGTCATCTACGACAGAAAAGTGTCCACTAGGTAAAATCATATTTTAATATTATCGACCGATGAAGGCGGCTAGCTGGCAGAATCGTTAGTCCGCCGGGCAAAATGTTTAGTGGTATTTCGTCCATCTTTACGTTCAGAGTTTAAATTACGCCGATGTCGACTTTGTCCTTCATTCTTTTGGATAGGTAACTGGTGAGGCTCGTGAGCGCGTTTGGCTGTTCCAGCGCATCAGCCTCGCCATCACCCGCGGCAACGTTGCAAGCGTACTGGTGTTTCTCAATAGCCATTAGAGAGGTTTCCTAGCACCCCCAACTTTTCAACCCAAGGTGGTAAATTGTTTTGTTTTTTCATTTTTCTCTTTTTTCTTTTTATTTTTTTTCTTCTTTCTTTTTAATTTTTTCGATTGTGTTCTCTGTTTTGTCCAATTTTCTAATTTAATTTTGTAAAACGGTAAACACTGTGAAGGCAATATATACAACTTTGTATAACAGAGTACCATTTCAGTGTCATTGGAGAGAACACATAGAAAATTCCAAACTGGTTTTCGAATCTTGACCAGGAACCTAGGAAGTGATTCGCTTCCTACGGATTACAAGAGACTACCATCATATACTTACGTACGTACGTCCGTCC
This sequence comes from Octopus sinensis, assembly GCF_006345805.1. NCBI lineage: Eukaryota > Metazoa > Mollusca > Cephalopoda > Octopoda > Octopodidae > Octopus > Octopus sinensis. The sequence goes on from NC_042999.1 coordinate 110,253,973, forward strand.
GTCCGTATGTATGTATGTATGTATGTATGTATGTATGTATGTATGTATGTATGTATGTATGTATGTATGTATGTATGTATGTATGTATGTATGTATGTATGTATGTATGTATGTATGTATGTATGCATGCATGCATGCATGTATGTATGTATGTATGTATGTATGTATGTATGTATGTATGTATGTATGTATGTATGTACGTACGTCCGTATGTATGTATGTACGTACGTCCGTATGTATGTATGTTGTATGTATGTATGTAGTATACATGCATGCATGCATGCATGTATGTATGCATGTATGTATGTATGCATGCATGTATGTATGTATGTATGTACGTCCGTATGTATGTATGTATGTATGTATGTATGTATGTACGTCCGTATGTATGTATGTATGTATGTATGTATGTATGTATGTATGTATGTATGTATGTATGTATAAAGTGAGCTAGTATAATCATTAGCACCCCGGACAAAATACTTAACGGCATTTCTTCCGACTCTTTATGTTCTGAGATAAAATACTGCCGAAATCCTTTCCCCGTTTTGTGATCGATGAAATTAAACATCAATCAGAGTTGATGTAATCGACTAACACCCTCCTCCTCTAAGAAAAAATTCCTGCCTTTTTTTTTGCCAACGGTCAAGAGTTTAGTATATTCAGAACATACTACGGTGGGGTGGTGTGGGGGTGTAAAAACAAACAAAAATAGATATAATCGCCTGTAGGGATTGAACCACGTATCTGTCCGACTGCGGTAACAGCTGCTCAAAAATGACCAAATCGCCCCCCCCCCACACCTTCACTCCTTACCACCAAAATTAGCACAAGTAAACAAACCGGGAGCCAGTTACCATTGTTTACCTTCGTTTGAATCACACAAACTTTAATGGTATTTTTTTTCTCTTTCATACACACACACACACACACACACTCATTCTCTCACATACATATACATATGTTTCGGGTTCTGTAAATTGTATTTGTTTTTTAACCACCAACTGATTAGTAAGTTTTGACATGTGTTAATTTCGATCAGGTTTTTGCTACATATCCTATGTATTCAACCACAAATAACTGTCATTATTGTTATTACACTGAGTGACATATAGCTGTCGTATTGCCAAAAGTAAGCTGATTAACTTGACCTCAGTGCTGAGGTTAAATCGTAAGCTGCTTATTGTACGTAGTATAAACTACCTTGATCAATTGTTGATAATGTTTCTTCTCTTTAAACATGACAGAATCCATCTTAAACAAATATTGGTTCACATCGTTTGACGGGAGAACATTTAAATAATATATTGTATTTATATTTTGAATTGTTTTTCCTTTTATTTCTCGGTTATTGGATTTCATATTGGAGACTGGCACGTTTAGGAACGAATTATGACTAAAATTCTTGAGATCCAATACATTGCATGATAATTTCATTTAGTATTTACGCTAAATCTCTAAAACTCATATCTCTATTCTAGCTGTTTCTAATAAAGTATGATTTTGGATGTATTCAGTCCAAAAGTCTTAATAGTGTGTGTGTGTGTGTGTGTGTGTGTGTGTGTGTGTGTGTGTGTGTGTGTGCGTGTGCCTGTGTTTGCACGCGCGTTTGTCCGTGTACATACTCGACTTAGAGAACCGAAGGCAGTGCCTATATAATCCTTTTTGAAGGACCTACATAACTAGAATGACAAGAATGAAATCACGACACACGAACTGCTTTTGTAGTGAACAGTACATCATTATATCGAGTGGACAGAATGGATTCTCCTAGAAACACCCGATGACCAAATGAAATGTTAGTCCTAGTGCAGGAGGACTATTACTCAAATTTAATTCCCATTTAATTTAATTTGGTAGTAAGGCGAAATTTCTTAAACGCATCTATATTCTAGCTGCCCAAATGAAATAGGTTTTAGAAGATATTTTAATTTATATATATATCTTCTTTATTGAGAACATAGTTGCAATCTCACGCTTGAGATTGCATAGAAATTTAAGTACCATAAAAAAATTAAAATGTGAAATAATAGATAAAAAGTTTTTTTTTCCATTACAATCACAAAATGGAAAAAAAAACACACTCTTTACTGGTTGATAAATCGGTCTAGCTGTGGCACGTTATGACTGCCCAAAATAAAATGTACCCGACATAGGTTTCCATTTTGATGTACAGGAAAAGAACGCACATACAGAGAAAAGGGATTCGTTACAGATATACTAAGAGAATGTTGAATGTTACAAGTATGAAAATGCTACATTATAGAACTTGAACACAGCCTTCTACAAAGCTAATCGCTTATATATATATCCTACTGTAATTACACGCAGCATAACTGTATGTGTCCTTAATACATGTGAAACCTGCAAATGAATCGGCAGTGATGTTTGCCTTTTAGCTTACATACAAATATGGAGTTGCATTCACGTTAAAGGATGTTCTTGATAAAAACTTAATTGGAAGAATGAAATATATAGACGAAGTTGTTTTAGAGTTCTGCACTGTAAAAACTGCAATTTGTGAAAAGTGAGAAGTTTTGCTAACAATGTTAAGCTCTCGATTGTTCTTAGTGTGAGTTCATAATGTCCTCTATTGAAATTGAGTTTGTCGCCGTTTTGCGTAACGTTACCTGAAAACCCGGTAAAAGGGTTTACTGGATAAATATTTTGTAACTGATTCGATGTAAAAGACGACTGGTTATCCGATAACTTTCAGCTGGTCTTCATACCTAACAACTACTGTTAACGACTGCATATATTTGGTTATAACTTGATCACAAAACCCCGACTGATCCAGACAGTAACGAGGTAGATTTGGTCGTAAGTGAACTAGGTGAATTAGTTGATTAATCGAGAAAGATCCTGGTGTAGGTTTGTGCTGGCGCCAGTTGGTCTGAGTAGGAAAAAATCTTACTGTAAATCTAATTATTTAAGTCCGCATCACAAGCAAATCACAAATATAATGAGGTAAGATATTCACTAAAACCTTGATACTTCTCAACTACTTTTTGCTTCAATAGAAACATTTTAGATATTGTAAATAAATGATTTTAAACAATCTTTCCTATCCGTTTATTGCAAAAATATCTGATGGAATTGTAGAAGAACACATTAATTTTATTATTAATATTAGACATCTTGTCAATTTGGCTGTTTTATCCTTAAATACTAGTAAATCGGCGCACCAGTTTTTCAAAGTATCAAGTCGCATGACCCAGTTGTTGGTCGAATTAGCAGCAGGTATTTGGTCGGTTTTAACAGTCCAATTGTGAGTTTGCAACAAAGTTTGTTCCCAATGCGGGAAAAAAGCACTTTTTCCAGTGGAGCCTACCCATGGTAATAAAAACGCGAGTTTCTCCCGCTCTTGGTCTTTTTTGTACAAGCTGCCATTGACCAGATAACAACCAGTCTCACAGCTTTCTTCTCTTTCTTATCGCCCGTCTTCATCGTTGCAGCAACAGACATCAGACCACAGCCACATCATCAGACCCAGCAGAACTGAAATCATTTGAATACTTGTTCCAGACTGTAGTATTAGCATCAATCCCTTTGGCAATCTCTTATTATTATAATGAGACGAATAAATCGTAACTTTTTCAATTTATTCAAATCTTATCGTTCTTCTTTCCACACCACGTCATTATAAATGGTGATCTATAAACCTCTTCCCGTTATAATATAATTAATCAACTACGCCTTTTCGCCATAAATTGATGACTTTGGTACCTATATAAGATATCATCATTTTTAGTATTACTGCAAAGGCGGCGTGAGTCAGAATTGATAGAATCTTTGCGGCATTTTGTTCGCTTTTATGTCCAGAGTTAAAATGTTGCAGAGGTCTTCTTTGCCTTTAATCCTTTCGGGATGGTGAAATAAGTAAAAGTTGGCAACTGAGGTTGGTGTAATCGACTAGTGCCCTCCCTCAGAATTTCAGGCTTTGTGCCTATCATAGAAAGGATTATTATTATTATTATTATTGCAATATTTCTTCTTGCTCATTACTTTCTGCACTCATATCCTGCTGGTGTTAGTCTTGCCTGTTACCTCTCTGTGGTCTCTCTGTGGTCAATAAAATAAAGTACTCAGGTAGTAGTTTCAATGTGATAGACTAACACCTTCGCCTCGAAATTGCTGGCTTAGAAACAATTACTATTTTCGTTTTCAAACTGCTAGGAACACAAGTGGTATTAGATGGTTGTTCGTTCGTTTAAGTTAATTTTCCCAACGAAGGTAGGAATTTTTGACGTTCCATTTGCAGAAGATATTGTCAGAAGGGAGAGAGTATCGACATCTCTTCATATTCCAACTAAATAGGGGAGTTATATTGTCATTTTTCTTTATCGTTTGCTCGGTGGGTAGATAAACATTTTCAGACATGTCAACAAAACCGTTGACAGTTGAAAACGAATATGTGGTGATGTAGCCACTAGGGGAGGGATTATGACATAGCAAAAGGTTATGTCTGTCGGCTGCGTCAATGAATTTTCTTTCGAAAACGTAAACAGATTTTTTTCCTCAGAAAATTTCGATTAAAATTAGTAAAAAAAAACACGTAAATATTGACGCTGCCAACATCATTGGCACCATGCAGCAATACAACACTATGACTAGAAATGGAATTGATATCAACAATAGAACAACAACATTAAAAGCGACAGAAACAACGATAATAGTACAAAGGAAGATGACAATGTTACAACCAAAAGCTACAGTATCAACGAGAAAGCCTGTGCATGACCACTCACCCTTGTAGAAATAGCAGCCACATATTCAGATCACGCCCTACTCCTGAAAAAGGTAAGTCTCGAAATGAATAATGCAATTGTAGATTTACTACTTGTGCGTGTGTGTATGTATGTGTGCGTGCGTGCGTGCGTATGCATATATATATATATATATATATATATATATATATATATATATATATAGGGAGAGTTACGAAAAAAAAAAAACAAAAGACGAAGACAGGTGTGTACAAAACAAACAGATGTATTAGTTTAACGCTCAGGAATAAAAAAAGTCTTTTACGTTTCGAGCCTAGGCTCTTCTACAGAAAGGGACACAGAAAAAAAACAAGGAGAGAAAAAAATGTGTGTAGTGGCTAACGATCTACCATGGCGACTGATATATATATATATATATATATATATATATATATATATATAGTGGGATATACTACTTGTATATAAAAAAAACTGACAGTTGAAACGTCTTCATCAGGGTTAACCTAGTATTGAACAACATATGAAAAATGTTAATAATTTCAAGGAAATCAACAACAGAAGCAGTATCATCATCATTATCGTCGTCATCGTCGTTGCCGTTGTCGTCGTCGTCCTCCTCCTCCTCCTCCTCATCATCATCAGTACTAGCTGGAGCAACAATAACAAGGGCAGCACCAACACAACAACTACATGAAAATCCACTTTTTGCCAGTTACTAGTTACAGGACTTAGTATTCACTTCAATTCGAGGATGGACCAGTAAGTTTTGGAAGTATAAGTTTTGCTGTGGAGATCTAAGAAAAAGCAAATCCGAGAATCAAAACCTTTACTGCTTTAGAAACTAGGAACAGACCACACTTAGATCAGGTGACATGCTCTAGCTATCAGCCAATCAGTTTGCAGATATATCACTCCATATTACAGAATGTTCTATCATGTTCCAGAGGTTCTTGTGTAAAAACTGGTTATAGAAGCATAAGTGTGTGAAAGCACAGCAGAAGGGTGAAAAGAAGTGAAGAGCAATGCACACAGACAACTAGACCTTTAAGCAGACAGGTTTTCTCTGTTTGCAGCTCAACCCTGGATTAAAGGAATCATGGATTATGAAAAACAGAGTATTTTTCCCACCTCTCATATGAAGCCGTTCTTTTCTGTTATTAATGTAACTATGAAGTCTATTTGCTTCTGGCATACCGCAATACACCAACGGCAAGCAACTGATGTAAATTTTGTAATATACTCCTGTAAAAATAAATGTAATTTAAACAGTGTTGGAATGGGTTTCATTATGGGACAACATGCAGTCTAACATCATGCCAATATATTGGCACCCACTTAACCAAAGCTGTAAATGAAACATGCCTGAAATTGTCTCGTGTATCTGCTAGGCTAATTAATCATTAATCCATCATTAATCATTGCTAATATTATCTTTTTCATGCTGTATTATTTTTAATTAGATTTTAAATACTCACTGCTTTAAACATAGAAGCTCTGACTTAACTATGGCTTTTCATGCAGATGATGTCACTGAGTAATTTATTCAAAATATTTTTATATTAAGAGTTGTAGAGTGATACAGAGGACAGACTAAACAGTTTCCTGGGACAAACATGAGAAAATAGTTTCTAATTTCTAATCCCTTTCCGTTTTTCATTTTATTTATGCTGTGCCAGTACATGTATATTAGTGCTTCTCAAAGTATCTGATGTGGTGTACTTGCAGTATTTTTACCAATGTGCCAGGGACCGGTAATATTTCTTAGTAATGTTAATTTATACTGGAAACAATAATATACTCTCTCTTTACTCTTTTACTTGTTTCAGTCATTTGACTGTGGCCATGCTGGAGCACTGCCTTTAGTCGAGCAAATAGACCCCAGGACTTATTCTTTGTAAGCCTAGTACTAATTCTATAAGTCTCTTTTGCTGAACCGCTAAGTTACGGGGACATAAACACACCACCATCAATTGTCAAGCAATGTTGGGCGACAAAACGATGTTGGGGGACCAACACAAACACATAAACACACACATACATATATATATATATATATATATATATATATATATATATATATATATATATATATACAATGGGCTTCTTTCAGTTGCCACTCACAAGGCTTTGGTCTGCCCGAGGCTATAGTAGAAGACACTTGCCCAAGGTGCCACGCAGTGGGACTGAACCCGGAACCATGTGGTTGGTAAGCAAGCTACTTACCACACAGCCACTCCTGCGCCTATGTGTATATAATAAAGTTGACAATTTCTTTTTATCACATATTTATTTTGTAAACAAATAATACAATATTACACAAGCATTTAAAAAGTATTTTGTAATCATGTTACACTTCTTTTTTTTATGGAAACTTGCTGTGTACTGACAGCTGATGGCTCATGGACCAGCACCGGTCTGCGGACCAACACTTTCAGTAGCACTGATGTAAATGACACCTGTGCATCATAGTTGTGGTCACATTTGGTGCCATGTCAATGATACCTATGCATCATAGTCGTGGTCATTAATGGTACCATTTACATGCCCACTTTGAGAATGGACAGGATGAAAAAGTCACCTAGACTTCAATATTGGCTCCTGAAGTAAAAAGATGTGATTACCATGGATGGAATACCTTTAATCATAGATATGCTCAATCAAAATTGACCTAAATTTTAAAAACTACATTATATAACAACATTTGACAAAATAAGCAAGTAGTTTCTAATTAGACTGAAGTATGTCTTTACTGGAATGCTGGATTTGTGTGTGTGTGGGTGTGTGGGGGGGGCTCATAAAAATTTGATTGACTTTCCCGGGGTCATGAAATAAGTGTTATTGCATTAAGAAGAGATGGGATTCTGATATTTTTGGTTGGACTCTCCTTTTGAGTGTCACAGTTTTACTCAAGATAAGGTGACTAGAGCTATTTGGCAAAAGGTTTAACAACAACAGAAGCAACAGCAACTGGAATGGCAACAATAAAATCAACAACAACTACAACAAAAAAAAAGCTATCATGTTTATTAAAAAAAGAAAAAGAGGTGAGTATGACAAGTAAAAAATATACAAGTTTATTTATGAGATAAAGAAAGAGAAAAAACATTTTGTACGTAAAATGCTCTTGCAAATTACGTAGAAGTCTTTCTTCAGAGAGAGGAAATCATTTAATAATTTTTATTACCATGCTTAATACAAAAACAAAGGTAAAATGAAAATTTTTAATTGAATTACAATTATATGAAACAAAATTGATAAAATGGGAAATAAAGGACATGCCATGCTAGTGTATTTTCAATAAAACAGAACCCACCTGCTTTTAATATCATTCATGTTTCTTTGTATACTAGAAGAGAGGAAGAAGAATAGTGAAGAATTATTAACATAGGGCAGAAGAAAAGAGACTATAGGAAAAAAACCCTCCAAAAAACAGAAAAAATTAAATATAACCATTGCAGACAGGCAGCACAAAAAACAAGGAGGATTTTTAAATTGCAGACAAAAGCAGATCAAACCCATTTATGTTGGTATATATAATGTGTCTGCATAGCAGAGAATTTTATTGCATTCATACACATACACATACATGAACAAACACACACATACACACACACAAACACACACACATACACGTGTGTGTGTGTGTGTGTAAATATGTAAATATATATATATATATTTGTATCTATTTATCTATCTATCTATCTATGTGTATATGTATGTGAACATATGTATATATATGTGCATATATATAGTTATGTATATGTATTTATATACATGTACATACATAAATGTATATATATATATATATATAATGGCAGTGCACTAGCATAGCTGCAGCTCATGGGATGAAACTGGCAAAGAGAAAAAATATATGTATGCATGTTGACTGGCCCCCATGCCGGTGGCACATAAAAGCACCCACTACACTCTCGGAGTGGTTGGCATTAAGAAGGACATCCAGCTATAGAAACTCTGCCAAATCAAAACTGGAGCCTGGTGCAGCCATCTGGTTCGCCAGCCCTCAGTCAAAATCGTCCAACCCATGCTAGCATGGAAAGCGGACGTTAAACGATGATGATGATGATGATGATGATGATACATGTATTTTATCTATGTGTGTACATACACACACATATGTATGTATATGTATGTTTATCAGTATGTGTATGGGTGTACATGCATGCAGGCATGTATAGATAGATAGATAGATAAACAGACAGATAGATAGACAGACAGACAGATAGATCTATGCATAAGTACCACACACTATAACAAATCACCCATTACATATAAATTAGGTGAAAAGAAGCTTGAAAATAAAGGAACAATTGAAAGATGAAAGAAAACCTGATGAGAAAATTTTTTAGCAGAATCTGTTATGTCCCTGGAGCATATCACTAAATTAAATATACAATCTTTATGAAAACCAAATGCTGTAATTTAATAGCATAATAGAAACACTGTAATATATACAGATAAAGTTCTCTCTAGTGTTTCTGTTAATTTCAGCGTATTCTTTATTATAGTAATACAATTATAGCTGGTTTTCTCTCTATTACTATAGCTACGTTAGTGTAAAGGCATATGGGCAAATGGTTAGCAGTGTTCAGCTCATGATTAAGAGAGCATGTGTTCAATTCTTGTACTAAGCAGTGTATGATACTTCATTTCAAGTTACTCCATTTCTACTCAGCTGTAATGAGTACTTATAAGGGGGTCTGGTGCAATCCTCTCTTTCCCTCCAGTTGTTTTACATCCTAGATGTGAGGACATCAAGAGGGTATCAATAATAAAAGTATTGCTACCATTTTATACAATAAAGGTAAGATGCATCACCATATTTTGTAATATAAATTCCCCAAATAAAGCACCAATACACAAAATTATTATTAACTTAATAACAAACAAGAGCTCTCAAAGAGTGCAAACCACCACCACCAAGCACCAACATCCTCTCAATGATTAGCCAGAGATAATTTTTAAAATGAGAATATCTGGAATAAACTCAGCTGCTTTCACAAACGAGAATGCTAAAAATGAATCCGACCATTCTCAAAAATTAAGGGAAAAAAATGGAAAAATAATCCAAAATCCTTGTCCAGTACCTGATCGATCCCCAAATCTAATCGGTTTATGCCAGACATGAGGTCAAATATCCCTGAAAGCGTCTTCTGAATCCATCCAGCAGTTCTTGAGATGTCTTGTTTATGGACAAACAAACAAACAATGGTGACTGCAAACTATACTTCTGCATTCGTTAAGGAGAACATAATAAGTCTGAAGTATGATGCATGTTTCCAAGTCATACTCTCTCATTAGCTAACTCACTCGTCATAAAATTCTATTAATATACCTGTTTTTTTTTTGTTTTACTTACTTCAGTCATTGGTCTGTGACCATGCTGAGGCCCTGCCTTGAAAGGTTTTAGTTGAACAGATTTACGCTGTCTCCCCAGGACTTATTTCTCAAGTCTGATATTTATTCAATTAGTCCTTTAAACTGAACCTCTAAGATATGGGGATATAGACAAACGAACATAGATACACACGTATGCAAATACACACACATGCACACACACACATACCTGCACACATGCACACATACAATGCACACATGCACAGGTACGAGCACATGCACACACAGGCAACATGCATCCACTCACATGCACACATACACGCACACACACATATTCACATATTGGGCTTCTTTCAGTTTCTTATTTCTTAACTGCCGACAGACAAACAAGGACAGACAAATGGATTAAGTTGATTATATCAACCCCCAGTGCATAACTGGTACTTATTTAATCAACCCTGAAAGGATGAAAGGCAAAGTTGACTTTGGCAGAATTTGAACTCAGAACATAGCGGCAGACTAAATACTGCTAAGCATTTCGCCCAGTGTGCTAACGTTTCTGCCAGCTCACCGCCTCTCTTTATTTCTTTTTTTTTTTTCCAGTTTCTTTCAGTTTCTGCCAACCCAATTCACTAAGAAGGCTTTGGTCAGCCTGGAGCTATAGCAGAAGACACTTGACCAAGATGCTGCACAATAGGACTGAATCCAGGACCACATGGTTGAGAAGCAAGCTTCTTACCACATAACCACACCTACATCTATGCCACACCTGCACAATTTTAAGCATTGGTTAATTGGTTATAATTAGCTGAATGTAGGAATCACCTTTTAATAAACAAGATATAAAGATGATTAACTGAAAGACCCACTTCACTTATATTTCTGATATGGCCCTCACCGAAAATCATGTACAGAGGGATTGAAAAGTAACCCCCTATTTTAAAATAGGGGTGACTGTGTGGCAAATAGCTTGCTTACTAACCACATGGTTCCAGGTTCAGTCCCACTGCATGGCACCTTGGGCAAGTGTCTTCTACTATAGCCTCGGATTGACCAAGACTTTGTGGGTGGATTTAGTAGCTTTGAGGTTTCAACATTGTAGGGTAGGTGTGAGAGTCTGGATCTGGTCAGTATGAACATACAACAGATGGAATATTTCAGCCAGATATGGCCAGCTTAAATGTTTAATGGGCTAAAGGATGAAAAGTACTATCAACCTCAGCAGAATTTAAACTCAGAACATACAGATGGAGGAAATGCTGCTAAGCAATTTGCCCAGCATGCTAGCAATTCCACCAGATTGCTTCTTCTGTATTAGAATCTACTTTAGCTACAATACTAGATTGGCGTTATTGGTAGAGCGTCATACATGGAACTTAGTTACGTCCATTGAAGATCTGAGTTCAAATACTTCTCATTCCAGTGTGACTTGCCTTCCAACAGTCAGTAACTAATAAAATATTTCTTGATAATTTTTTTCATTAATATCTGGTATCTTACTTAGACAAAATACCAATTCTTGTTGGGAGAGATTCCAGTTGCTTAAATACATTGCCTGTTATGTAAGTGTGGAGGTCAATAAATCTGACTTTTCAAATTTCCTCAAAATACATGGTTTTGTACTTATGTTACAAGTTCTTATCACCCAAACTATTTTATATTGGATTGGATTTAAAACATTTCACCTTCTTTTTCTTCTTCTTCTTCTTCTTCTTCTTCTATTTCTTCTTCTTCTTCTTCTTCTTCTTCTTCTTCTTCTTCTTCTTCTTCTATTTCTTCTTCTTCTTCTTCTTCTTCTTCTTCTTCTTCTTCTTCTTCTTCTTCTTCTTCTTCTATTTCTTCTTCTCTTCTTCTCTTCTTCTTCTTCTTCTTCTTCTTCTTCTCTTTCTTCTTCTTCTTCTTCTTCTTCTTCTTCTATTTCTTCTTCTTCTTCTTCTCTTCTTCTTCTTCTTTCATCATCATCATCTTCTTTTTTTTCTTCTTTCATTTCTGTTTATTGTTGTTGTTGTTGTTGTTCTTCTTCTTCTTCTTCATTTGGTTGTCATTCTTTTCCCTTCATTTCTGTTATTGTTGTTCTTCTTCATCATCTTCCTTTTCTTCCTTTTCTTCCCCCACTCCTCCCCTTCCTCCCCACATCCTTCTCCTCCTCCCACCCCTGCTATATCCAGATCAATAAGACATGTAATACAAATATCCACCTTGCAATAGAATATACCTTTAATTAAACCTTTCTTTATCTGACACTTCTTTTTCACTCTACTTATTCCTCTTTTCCTGGCCCTTTTTCACATCTCCGCCCCCAAATTACCCCTGTGTATCATTGTATGTTATCTATAGCATGATTTACACCAGTGAATGTGATCAAATTAAACTTGTTTCTCAATTTTTTTTCTAAAAGTCAAAATAACATCAGTTTGAAATGCTCAAAATTTCAACTCCATTGATATTACGGCTTACATACATACACACATACATTAATACATACATACATACATACATTACATACATACATACATACATGCATGCATACATACATACATAAATACATACACTACATAATACATACATACATGCATACATAATAATACATACATACATACATACATACATACATGCATACATACATACATGCATACATACATACATAAATACTACATACATACATACATACATACATACATACATACATACACATATTCATGCACACACCACACACACACACACAACACACACATACTGTATTTGTGTGTGTGTGTGTGTATAGACAGATATATGTATATATATAAATATATATAAACATAGATATATATGTGTATGTATATGTGTGTATGTGTGTGTATAAATGCATGTGTGTATGTATGTAAGCCGTAATATACATCTACACACAAGCACACACATATGTATGTATGTATGTGTATGTATGTATGTATGTATGTATGTATGTATGTATGTATGTATGTATGTATGCATGTATCAGTATGTATATATAGATAATATATATATTATATATATATATATATAATATTATATATGTATATATTTCTGTATCTATATATGTCCTGTGGTATGGGCATAGTTGTGTGGTTAAGAAGTTTGCTTCGCATACAAATGGCTGTTGGTTCAATCCCACTGCATGGCACCTTGGACCAAGTATCCTCTACTAGTGACCTGAGCCAATCAAATCCAAATGAGTGGATATGGTAGATGGAAAATGAAAGAAGCCCATTAGATGTATCTATCTATTCATCTGTCTGTCTGTGGATATATATATATCCATCATCATCATCATTGTCATTTAACGTCTGCTTTCCATGCTGGCATGGGTTAGACAGTTTGACTGGAACTGGTAAACTGGAGGGCTGCACCAGGTTTCAGTCTGATTTGACATGGTTTCTATAACTGGATGCCTTTCTTATGCTAACCACTCCAAGAGTTTATGTATATTCTTTTTTGTTTACTCGTTCGATTATTTGACTGAGGCCATGCTGGAGCACCACCTTTTAGTCTAACAAATCGATCCCTGAATTTATTCTTTGTAAGCCTAGTACTTATTCTGTCAGTCTCTTTTGCTGAACTGCTAAGGTATGGGGACATAAACACACCAGCATTGGTTGTCAAGCAATGGTGTGGGGACAAACACAGACACACAAATACATATATATATACATACATACATATATGTATGTATATATTTACACACACACACACAACCACACCACATATATATATATATATATATATATATATACAGGTATATGTAATATATATATGTAATATATATAGTATTATATATGTATATGTATAT